>NC_091464.1:21978133-22143581 GCF_027789765.1 Dendropsophus ebraccatus
ATCATCATTCACGTCTCTCATAAACAACTCAAGCCTTGCATTACCTATAAGCTGGTGCGTATGCTGGAAGTGATATATTCTTTCTACTCTCACATTGTGTTCCACGCTGCCACCTCTGTCCAGACCAGGATAGGTTTGCTGTGTGGATTTACTATTGCTCTGAACAGTTCCTGACTAGACAGAGGTTGCAGCAGAGAGTATTGTATCAAAGTGCGAAGAAAACACCACTTCCTGCAAGAAATACTGGAGCTGTCAAGCATTTGAGGGCTTGATTATATATATATATATATATATATATATATATATATATACATATATTTTATAAAATAAATCTACAAATCTGTATCACTTTCTGCCCGTAGTTGATTTAAAAACATTGTTTTTTTTTTTCCCAGAGTACTTCTTTAAGGTGTTAGAGAGACAGGAGTATCCCCATCTATCTGCCATAAGACCTAGATGCCCCGGTCACTATTGACTGCACAATCTAAAAATTAAATTTCAGTAGAATATTACAGCCAGCACCTGCAATTGATTGTATAGACACAGTTCTTATACCCATAACATTTAACATGTTTAACTGTGGGAACACATTATCTTCCTCTTTAGCATCTCGGTTTTCCTTTGTGGCACTGTAAATACCAAAGCTGGTGCAAATTAGTATTCTCACACTACTCCTTATTTTGAAAGGAGTCTCTGGTCCCCCATAGTAAGAAGGAATATACTTACTATATCTGGTCTAAAAGAGTTAAGTGATGATGCTGTGCATCTCCACTTAACTTCTTATAGTTTCTTGGACAGAAAAGCATTAACTTAGCATGTGACCTCTGGCTCAGTACCTAGTTTTCCCAATGGCCTAATGATGGACACCACCAAGCTACATATAAAGGAGAGAAACAGTATTGCAACTTGACTAATTATACTCACTAGGTGGGTACACCTGTCCCAGGGAGTGTAAGGCTCATTCCAAACTTGTTATTTCCAAAACTTGTACATTGTACATGCATATCCTTATTCCTTGTCTGTTGATTGATAGGATATGTGTAATCTGATCGGGAGAAATAACTGAAGCAAAAATCATTCTGCCTCATGTAAATTCTATTGTGCCCCTAGAGTCTCCCGTCAACTACCTAGGGAAATCTAACATGACTTGTAAATGAAGAATGATGCAAGATGGTAATCACCAGATTATGGCAAAAATATTTTTATGTAGGTATTTCTGCTTTAAATTGATAAATTATAGGCAAAGAGGGTTTAACTGCATTAGGATTTACATACTTATTACAGGAGACGAGATGTAGACATTTCTGCCTATAGTATAAGGGTAATGTTCCATACAAATCATTCTCAGCTTGAAAAATAATATGGTATGGCATAAAATAATGTCAATTATAGACCAATAATCATAAGGCTATTAAAGAAATTAGCAATCTCAATGCTTAGCTAGAAGTTAAATTAGTGCACGCATTGTGACCAATGCTGCTCGCCTGCATCACCCTCATTATCTCACAGTCAGGAGGACTTACGGGTGACTTGAAATCAGTGTTGAATGTTAAAAGACCCGGCATGTTTGCTTAAGCCAGCACAGTTCTTACTGCAAAAAAAAAAAACTTAAATAAAGTAATAAAAACCTCATTAATAAGAATAAAGTAAATAAATGGACTAAATACACATTATTTTACATTATTTTAAAATCTTTGTTAAATCTAATTAATTGTTTCCTTTCTTCTCTCTTTACATCCAGCCCTAGAGCTACTTCATATCATTGTAGCAGCCTAATCAAGGATGATATTATGTATCCATGATGTTTTCATACCGGATAGAGCCAGTATAATTAGCAAAGAGGACTAGACTGCATATAATTTTCATTATTTGCCAGCGCTCGAACAAAATGTTCACCAAGATTTTATCTCATTTTTTTTTATTTCTTAATTAAATTTAACAAAAAAAAAAGTGTGTTTTGAAAATACTGTAGATTATTTAAAAAAAACACACAGACAGAGGTGAATGGATAAGAGATGTTTGAGTGGGAAACCTGTAGATACTGTAATTAGAATACCCTATGGGTAGCAAAGTTAACCCATGAAAGCCTTTAAAACATAATGAATCAGGACCTCTGTAGTAGTAAGTACAGGTAAATGTACAAACCACAGAATAATATCTGGAAAAAGAGCATGTAGAAGATATAAGCAAAGTGTTCAACGAGTCCTATATTATCATCAGATGTTTCAAACCTGTAAGTAGAAATGAACGAATCAAACATCATTAGAGATGAGCAAATAGTGAACTATTTAAAAGCACGGTGTTCGAATTTCGAACGGACCGTGATGTTCGACTAGTTGATCGAATATCAAGCCCCAATAAAGTCTATGGGAAAAAATGCTTGTGACGTGCTGAGTTCCAAGTGGTCGAATTTAGGTTTCCAAGTCGACAATGGTATCTCAGATAATGATGCAAACACCTCTGGAATGTAACTAGGACAGTATGGCAAGAATGTCTGGGTGCATCTAACAAGCCCAAGTCGCAGTGTTAAGACTCTATCGCAATACACTGCCTCTCAACAATACACTGCAATCACAATATAATCTCTATCTAAAGTGGAAAAAATACATGGAAGCCTTCTTATTTCACGGAAACTTTCTTTGACCAAAAGCCAAATTTGAAGCAAAAGAAACATTTTCATACCCCCTTTAAGTCATGTTGTCTATGACAACTGCAGATGGCATAGGCAAGGAGGAAATCAAACAGCACCCACCCCTAACTGTCATAGTGTGTGAGTGTGTGTGATGTGGTAAGACACATCCTCCTTAAAATTGGCTTCTGATGAAGTGAGGGACCCGATCTGGCCCAATGTTATGTCTAGTGGCTAAAGCTGTGGGGATGTTGAGTCATGCGTAGCACCGCAAAAGGCAGGAAAGTGCAGTGGGGTGGCCAGAGGCAGAGGACAGTCAATATGGAAAAGGCAGGCTAGAGCCAGCAGGGAAGCAGCTCTTTCCCGTAGCAGGCTTCCACACAAAGCTCCCCCATTGAGGGTTTGTTCTTCCTTGGTGTGAAGTTATTTTAAGGTGTGCACAAATGACACATTGAGTGCGGTTTGCGCACTGTGCCATTCCAAGTTGAGTATGGGCTCTGAAAATAGTAACCTGAGGTACTACCACTGATGTGGTGGCACTAATGTGGTTTTGTGAAAATTTCGAAGGGAGTCCAAGAACGAATGACCTGAAAAAGACATAAACATAAACAATTAGACAACAAGATTAAAAACAATGAACAAGTAGTGGAGACTAAATCCTTCCGCGACCTGAAAATGGCCGCAGCACCTTGCTATTTCATCCCTGGCCGTCACTACTTTTCCCATTGTGCAGTGTACTGTAACATCGGGCAAGCCCTGAGTTACGCGGTTCACTTTAATTTGGGTCCGGGTTCTGTCAGGGTTTCCACAACCCTTACAGACAGCTCAGAGAACCCCTCCTCATTCTTGTGGTGTTGTGGTCTTCAGAAATCACTTCTCATAAATTATAAAACCTCTTTGACAAAGTCTGCAAAATAAAAAGCTTTTAACAGCGACCAAACCACGCTAAACATTGTTACACAGTGTACACTACCGAACAAGCAAAGTGCAATTGACAAAACTTCAATAAAATCTGTGATTAAAAAGAGGCCCCTAAAAAGTGATACTGTGGATACTGTATTCAAGTTGTAGTTAGAACAAACCGCACAAATGATTTGTAAAAAAGCGGCCAGGAATGTTACCCCCAACTGCAAAAAGTAATGAGGGGGTCATCATGTCCTGACCCTGTTCAGTCTAACAGATGAAAATTATTAATTTATTTGTGGCTCAGAGGATGCAGTCACTGATTTCTTTTGCTCCATCTTCTCTGACCTGTCTCCACCAATGGCGTTTCATCATTGTTGATTTTTTTTTTTAAACATTAGAACCCTGGGTTGAGCCTTCCATAAATTGAATTTGAGTCCCTTTAGGTCAGCTCCCTAAAAATTTTAATTGACCGCTATGGGTTGAGACCTGGGAAAAATCGAATTTGTGTCCCTTTAGGTCAACGCTCCAAACATTGAAATGGACACCCCTGGGATTTTGTCTTGTGTCGTTTCGCCTTAATCTTTTTTTTTTTATTAATGGCCCATTATGCTAGTGGTTGAGGAGGAGGAAATCAAGAAAGAAAGTTTATGTGTTTTTTTTCACTTAGGATATATTGTGTTTGGAGTGTATTCTAGACAGGCTGCGATAGTGGTGTAATACTGCAACTTGGGCTTTTGGTAGATACACCCAGGCATGCTTCCCCTGCTGTCCCATTTGCATTCCAGAGGTGTTGGCATCATTTCCTGGGGTGTCATTTTGGACTTGGTGACCTCCATGTGGTTCAAGTGCTCTAATTTAAGTGTCCAAATTACCAGCGTTTTTTCCCATAAACTTAAATGAGGTTCGATATTTAGTCAAATAGTCGAACATCGTGGTCTACTGGAATCGAATTTCGAGGCTTTGAATATTTCACTACTCGCTCATCTCTGTTTATTTTTGTATTTATTTATTCATTTATTTTTTGTATGTAATATAATATTTTAGGGGATTAAGAAAAGTTCAAGTTTGTCCGAAATAAATCAAAATTTAGCTTCATCGTTCGGCGCAGCTGCAGAACCTGCATTTTGGCTTATTGCTCAACCTATTGGAGATTAAATTGACAATTAAATTGATATTTATATTGGTGCCACTTCAACTAACAGAAGATACAAAGGGTACTTGAAGGTTGATTGGAACTTGTTAAATGGTTCATTAGAAAGATTTTAGATTTTAAACCACTGATCCACCAACGTCCACTCCTGTCTAGAGCCTAACTACTTTAGGGGGGCACAGGAGGGACCTAACTACTACACAGGATGCCTATACTATATGGGGGCACAGAGAGGCCTAAATTCTATAGGGGTCTCCAAAGAGGCCTGACTATATATGGGGGTACAGAGGGATCTAACTACTATATTGGGACACAGAGGCATCTAACTACTGTATAACAGGACACAGAGGAGCCTGACTGATATATGGATGAACAGATGGGCTCAACACCTATCAATACATCCAGAATCAATAAAGAAATCACATGAGAATTTAGATATGTATGCCCAAAACTTTATTGAAAACATTGCAAGAAAAGGGGGGAGGGAAAGATATTAAAATCAAAACCTGGGAGGTGTGAGACCATACAAGAGGACAGGTATATGTTAACAATAAAGTGCAAGTGCAAATATTAGGTATAAATACAGTAACTCATTCCAGCCAGGTTGTAAACCAAAATTTGTATATAAAGTGCAAGTGCTAAAGTATATAAACCACAGGCTGTATAAGCTAAATGTTCACCATAAGTAGGCACATGCACGCAAACAAAGTTACCCGGGGATGGAATCCCTAAAGCCTCAGGCCTCCCACCTCACACTCCCAACGTCGTTTCGCTGTATCGCTTCCTCAGGGAGTAATGAGTAAATTTTGGTTTACAACATGGCTGGAATGAGTTACTCTATTTATACCTAATATTTGCACTTGCACTTTATTGTTAACATATACCTGTCCTCTTGTATGGTCTCCCACCTCCCAGGTTTTGATTTTAATATCTTTCCCTCCCCCCTTTTCTTGCGATGTTTTCAGTAAAGTTTTGGGCATACATATCTAAATTCTCATGTGATTTCTTTATTGATTCTGGATGTATTGATAGGTGTTGAGTCTATAAGCAATAATCATCCAGAAACCTATGGTTTGGATATTGATCTTCTTGATAACAGAATCTAGAATTTATAGGTGTAGATGAACAGATGGGGCCCAACTACTATATCGGAGTATAGGGGGACCTAACTACCACGAGTGACGTAACTTAATATAAATAAATAAGTAAATATGGAGCTAAAGTACATATTCTCCCTGCAGATTTAACTTTATTTTCAATAAGACAGGTTCATTTTAACATCTCTGCCTTTTCTTTTTCATATATGATTATTTTGATTAAACATATGATAAAAAAAAAACAGAACAAAATATAATAATGGCAGAAAATGCTATTATCTCCATTTTGAAATTTATGGTGAAGGTTTAAAAGTAGCATACAGATTTTACCTTTGTGAGTTAAGCATTCAGTACTGAAGAAATAGGATACAGAATATCACTGTGTAAAGCAAAGATGAAAAACATATTCTACCCCATTGCACCCTGAACCATACATTTGCAGCGCAGGGGGCGTCGGCTAATGTGAAGCAATATACATTTGCTTTGTTCCTTTTTGAGCTAAAACTATCCCTTTAATTTTAAGGGAGATATATAGTGGAGAAAAAGAGGGAACACTGCATGTGCAGAATGTTATCCCTATGGGTTAGTGAACATGTAACGTATAGAATGCATATGTGTATGAAAGGGAATGCTGCCTTTCACTTACCGAGATCCTGCATAAAAGCTACGGTAAAACATAAGAATTTGCATTGAGAAAGATGGAGGATCTGAATTTGAGAATCTAAGGCAACGCGTTTCAAGGGCTAAACTGCCCTCTTCATCAGGCATGAGGCTTAGCCCTAAAAAATCATAGCATCTTTAGAAAAGAACCTTTGGATGATATTGGTCACATGCCCGATATCTTGCTCTACATTGCCTGAGGTTCATTCACCTGGTCCAACCCTGAGGGATTCATACCTCTCAGATCCACCATCTTTCTCAATGCTAATTAATGCTTATAATAATAATAATAATAATAATAATAATAATAATAATAATAGAGACGAGCGAACCTCGAGCATGCTCGAGTCGATCCGAACCCGAACTTTTGGCATTTGATTAGCGGTGGCTGCTGAAGTTGGATAAAGCCCTAAGGCTATGTGGAAAACATGGATATAGTCATTGGCTGTATCCATGTTTTCCAGACAACCTTAGAGCTTTATCGAAGTTCAGCAGCCCCCGCTAATCAAATACCAAACGATTGGGTTCTGATGTATTGGAGCATGCTCAAGGTTCGCTCATCTCTAAATAATAATAATAATAATAATGCTTTTATTTGTATAGCGCACACAGATTCCGAAGCACTTTACAGTTTTGCCAATTATTGCTCCCTATCCCCATTAGGGCTCACAATCTAAATTCACCTATCTGTATGTTTTGGGTGTGGGAGGAACCGGAGAACCCAGGGGAAACCCACGCAAACACGGAGAGAACATGCAAACTCTTTGCAGATGTTGAACCCAGGACTCCAGCGCTGCAAGGCTACAGTGCTAACCACTGAGCCACCGTGCCACGCTTATTCATTTTAATTGTTACTTATAGAATATTGTGGGTTATAGTATGTCACATTACACCTTATCCATGTGTATAATGGAAACTGAAGCAAAGTACTACAAACTATTGGTACATTTGCTAATAAGAAAAAAGAAAAAGAAGGTAATAAAAAGAAAAAAAGTGGATCCCAATTGAGTCAGAACTCCTGTTTGACACCACAAAATGGAGCCAGATGGTCTGTTCAACAATAGACACCAACAGATGCTGACAGATCCCAAGAGATCCCATTGACTTCAATAAGGTCTGTTTGTCCGTCTGGTGTCTGTTTCTTCTGCAGGATTTGACCAGACAGAAAATTACTGTTAGCAGTATCCTAATGAAAATAAACAGAACTTACGAAAGAGCTCCCTGAACAGAGGCCTAACTACTATACAAATGCACATAGAAGATGAATTTTAATATGAAGATACAGAGAGGCCTGACTACTATATGGGGGTACACAGTGAGGGTCCATCTTCTACATAAGGAACAAGGGGGGGATAATGTACTATGTTAGGGTATAGATAGTGGCCTTTTTACTATATGAGAGCATAGAGGGACCCTGAAAACTACATGAGGGCTTCAAATTGGGTCTAAATACTTAATGGAGGCATAAATTGTCTGCTCTCATATACCCTGTACACCAGGATTATTGGGGCTGATTTCTAATGTATTATTCCATTTAATTATGTTGCGGTAGTCTGTATATAGGTTATTTAGTACAGTTGCCTTGAACTGCATGGGACTATTTATTGTTATTACCCAGCATTTGTACTACACATTTACTCTATTGCTACTTCAGGTATTCCCTTCGGATGTTGCTAATTTGGATATTGACCATCAGCTATGGTGTAGTCCTCATGCTGCCCAATAGATATTAGACAGATAGATATGAGACAAAGAGATAGAAGAATGGATGGATGGCCAATTTAAAAACAAAAATAAAGCCATAGCTTCCTCCATGTTGCGTGTGGTATTACAGCTTGGTTCCATTCTCTTTTAGTGGAACTGAGCTGCACTACCACATCTATTAAAATATAACAAGCGTCATTGCGAATGGTAAACGGCGTACACGAAAAGAGGGAAAAAAGTGCGCAGATTACCGATTTTATGTTACATTATATATTAAAAAAAATAAATAAAAAGTGATCAAAACGTCCGATCTTCACAAATATGATATTAATAAAAACTAGAGAGCATGGCGGAAAAAATGACACCCCATACAGCCGCGTAGGTGAAAAAATAAAACTGTTATAAGCGTCACAATAGGCCTATTTTATTTATAATTAATTGCCAAAAAAAAAAGGATTTCATTTAAAAAAAATATATAACATTAGAGAATCTGTGTAACCTGCATATGGTTGTGTTTGGGCTGACCTATAGAATAATAGTATCATGTCGTTTTTACCATATAGTGCATTACCTAGACACAGGAACCCCCCAAACGTTACCATATTGCATTCTTTCTTACGATTTCACCTATTTATATCTTCATAAATAATAATTTTGGAATTCCATCATACATGTTACACAGTACAACTATTCCTGTAAAAAACAAGACCTTACATGGCCTGTAGATAGAAAACTGAAAGTGCTAGAGCTCCTAGAAGGGGAGGAGGGAAAAACAAAAACACTAAGATCAAAATTTGCGTGGTCCACTGGGTCATTTTGGGCCTGGTCCTCAAAGGGTTAAAGGAGAAGTTTGGTGAAAATTTTTATTAAAGTTTTGTATTGCCCCCCAAAGTTATACAAATTACCAATATACACTTATTACCGGAAATGTTTATAAAGTGCTTTTTTTCCCTGCGCTACTGCATTAAGGCTTCACTTCCTGGAAACAATGGTGATGTCACTTCCTGGATAAAAATGGTGATGTCACCACCCGACTCTAAGAGCTGTGCGGGCTGTGGCTGCTGGAGAGAATAGATGGAGTATAGTTTTCATGCATGGCTGCTGACTAGCTCCACTAGTGTGCCTTACCATAGGTCCTAGGGGTATCTGAGCACTTGGATACACTGAATCACTTTTCAAGGAAAGTGACTGTTAAAAGTAAAGCCTGATTCTGCAGTCTAGCAACCGATCAGATTTTCCTCAATATGCGTGTCTGTAAGCTGCCATTATTCAAAGATATGCTAAGAGTGTTTTTTTCCCTTAATTTAAATAAACAGGTACCTTTGTCTTTACCATATCAAGAAAAGAAGGTACCTCTGCCACATCCCTGTAGTCAAAAATTCTATACTATGCTGATACAGCTGTCTATGTCTAGGACACAAGTTAAACCTTATCATTGACTCTCTATATGTCATTGTAATAATATTTTTGACCAATTGATACTTTCCATTTCTATAGGGATGAGCGAGTAAAGTGTTGCCCTAGGCTCAGTGTTAGGATTTTCAGCCAGCTGCCTTTGAACTCTGTGCCGCTGCTTGCTGCTCCTCTTCTTTCCCAGGACTGGATCCAGCTTTTCCAGGCACCTGGAGAGGAGTGGCATGGGGTACCACAGAGTTCAAAGGCAGTGCGCTGACAAACTGACTGCCGAGCTACTGTAAATTCGCTTAGCCCTACATTTCTATTAACCCAGCTATATCTATGTGATAACTGAAATACTCTTTGGAGGAGATTTATCAAACATGGTGTAAAGTGACACTGGCTCAGTTGCCCCTAGCAACCAATCAGATTCCACCTTTCATTTTCCAAAGAGTCTGTGAGGAATGAAAGGTGAAATCTGATTGGTTGCTAAGGGCAACTGAGCCAGTTTCACTTTACACCATGTTTGATAAATCTCCTCCTTTGTGTCTATTATTAGTTAATGGCTTTCTGAAATATGTGTCTTTAGGAATCAATTGAAACCCAACTCAATCCATTCATACATTAGTGATTCACAATCCTTCCTTAGAAACAAGGAATAAATAGTCCTGACTGTTTATAAAGCCCAGATTCACTTTTTCTGAGGCTACATTAATATGTTCCATAGTGTGCCAGTCATTGTAAACTCGCAATGACAGAAAGCACTATGGATGTTTTCATTTAAATGCCCAGTTCACTCATCCTGTACTTGTTACGGACAGATCCTACCACAGACCTGCAATTGTGGCACAGATCACTGTTCTCTATTGTGCATGCATTGTGGACACTGTAATGTTTTAATTAAGTTCTACCAATGGATTTTTAAAACATAGGAGAAAATTTGTTAAGGGTTTTGCGCCTATTTTTAGGTGAATAATTGGATTTTCCGCCCATTTTTGGTCTAAGTTCTATTTATAAACCAGTATTCGACGAGGGAATATTTGATTTTAATCTGCCTGTTTTGAGTTCACATAATCCGGGATCAGCACCCAATTTATCATTTGAGACTTTATAAAAAGTTTGGTCAGTACCAGGTGAATATGCGTGCGCTATTTTTGTGCCGTTTTTTGTGACTTTTTACTTAGATATATTTACTATGGCAGTGCTACATTTTAATAAATCAGTCACAAGATATTGGAACAAAATATTGACCAATCCTTATTAGAATAGTCACACATTAGACTCCTCAGTAAATTTCCCTCATAGTTTTTTGTTTTTTTTTAAATATATATACAGTATATTAAACCTAGGGGAACATTTACTATAGAGTCTAATGTGTGCAACTATTCTAATGGGGATTGGTGTGTGTTTTGTTCCAATAGCTTGTTAGTGATTTAATAAAATGTAGCTCTGCCATAGTGAATGTATCTAAGTAAAAAGTCGCACAAAAAGTCTCAAAATTGCAAAATTGTGCAATCTTATTCACCTGGTACCGATTAGACATAAGCCAGCACCGGTTTGTGTGACTTTTTAAAAAGTCACAAATGATAAATTGGGCGCTAATCCCGGATTATGTGAACTCTTTGGTGAATACTCAAAACAGGTAGATTAAAAAAAATATTTGCCAGTCGAATACCGGTTCATAAATAGAACTTAGACCAAAAATGGCTTAAAAATCCAATTATTCACTAAAAAATAGGCGCAAAGCCCTTGATAAATTTCCCCCATAGTCTTTTTAAAATCCCAGTTTGAAAAAATGACAAAAACGTGGGCTTCATAAAATATATACCAGAATCCATACAGAATGTTTACAATAGAGTCGTAAATGAATGGATACACAAGTGGTGTCAACTTTCAGGGTTAAACAGACAGTGGGTAGCATGCCAATCCATCAACTGTGCTGATAGTCCTTGTATGCTCTGAATAAACAATGAAATATTGTAGTGTCAATAAAAAATTGGCAGGTCTGCTTTGTTGATTTTATGGCATATTTACCCACAATGTCCTTTTATCTCAACACAATAGCAACACGAGAATCACGGCTTATTGGAGAAAATGCTGGAATGTCTCAATAAACTGGAGATTTCGGTTTCCTTCAGAAAAAAAGTCTTTGTGTATTGTTTGTGTTCTTGGAGCTTTGTTGTATTGATATTTATGTAAGTATTAGATGTGCTCCAAACGGGATGGTGCTTATATTATTACTTGATTACATTATTATTTTTAGTGTGAGATCAAGTGCAGGATTATAGAGTGAGAAAGGGCAAAACATATTCTAATATTTAAAGCGTTACTGTCATTCCAGGGTCATTTTTTTGAAAACATTAAATATCAACAGTTCAAGCGATTTTAAGAAACTTTGTAATAGGTTTTATAAACCAAAAGAGTTTCCTTCTGTACTGAAAAAGCAATCTCCCAGCCTCCCCCCTCACTGCAGAAGAAGTAGGATTTCTCTGTCCATTATGTAGCTATGGAGAGGGGAGGGGCTGTTAGGAGTGACTGAGCACGGAGCAGACCTGCACAGCACAACACCCTGCAATCTTCTCTCAGTAAGTTCATAGATAAGCACTGACCTTTCTGACCCTAGAATCCTGCGGTTTAGGTGCCCAGACAGTCTACAAACAGCTGACCTTCATGTCACCTCTTCCTGCTCCCTCATCTCCCTCGGCCCCTCTCCCCTCCATAAGGATAGAATGGAGAGAGCAGAGCCCGTCTTCACTGGCTTCTCTGTAATGAAGACGTGTTTGTCTGATAATGCACAGATAAGAAGTCAGGGGGGGGGGAGGCTGGGAGATTGCTTCTTGAGTACTGGCTGATAAAACCTATTACAGAGTTTCTTAAAATCGCTTATACTACTGATTTCTGCAATTAAAAAAAATATGACAGTTACGCTTTAAATTGCAGTCCCTTCTCGCCTGCTCATTGAATAGTCTACCCAAGAAATCTGAAAGCTGATAGAGGAAACTTATTTTCCACAGTTCTATTTGGATCAGTTGAATCATGTGAGACTACATTGTGAACAAGGATGACATTTATTGGTGCTCACCTCTTTCGCGCTTCATAGCAGGTGGGGTCCGGCTGCAATTAGCAGCCGGCACCTCACCGTTAATGACAAGCTGCAGCGATAGCACTGCAGCATGAAATTAACTCCTTAAACGCCGTGATCGCGGTGCGGCCGCAGCGTTTAAGTGTAAGTGACAGGGGGAGTCCCCTGTCACTTACCTATCGGGACCCCCGCAGTTTGACTATGGGGTTCCGTCATACATGTTATGGTAAAATGAAAGACGTCACTACAAAGTACAACTATTCCTGTAACAAACAAGCCCTTACATGGCTTGTAGATAGAAAACTGAAAGTGCTAGAGCTCTTAGAAGGGGAGGAGGGAAAAACAAAAGCGCAAAGATCAAAATTTGCGCGGTCCACTGGGTCATTTTGGGCCTGGTCCTCAAAGGGTTAAAGTGTTGGAGTTACATGTTCTACAACTTTGCTAAGATAAAGGAAACCATACAGTAGGTGTCAGGACAGGGACGGTAGGGACAAGACACGACAGTGAGCCCAGATGCTGAACCCACCAACTGTCCCTACCTACTTGCCTCAAATGGCCCTAGGCAGCCGTTGACTACCACGAAGATTTCCCTGTACTAGATACGTGCACACAGAACATGACAGAGAAACAAACAGAATAGCAGATAGTCAAACAAGAAAGGTCAGAACCAAATGGGCAGCAAAGTACAAAATCAGGTTACAATCGAATAGTCAAAAAGTCAAGCCACAGGGCAGGTAACAAAGTCAAGCAAGCAGAGGGAGTTAGGATGGGGATCGCAGGAATAGACCAGGGGAAGCTAGGATCAGGGTGTTAATCTAATAGCGCTGGGATTCTGCCTTAGCTTTCTTTTATTCTGAACCAGAGCCCGGTCCGAATACTCATTGGACCGGCGCTCAGATCTTCCAGGTTCAAGATAGGCAGAGAAACCAGTCTCCCAGTAAATCAGTTTAACTCTGCATTGCCCGATAGCTGAGAAGCAAGCGGGTGTGGCACATAGAAGTAAAAACACCAGGTTACTACTGCACAATCCTGACAGTAGGCCACTGCATTTCAATAGCTCAAAACTGGTTTAATACCAATCAGAACATAAACCTGTGAAGACAATATCTCCTCTTGTATGCCCCCCTCCCAGTGCTGTGGTTTGACAGGGTGTCGGGACTCTAGGGCGTGCGGCAGGACGTCGGGCCATGCCGTGGGACATGGGGGTCATGGAACAGTCTGCCTGCTTTCAAGATCCACTAGGGGATTAGGTGAGTAGGGAGGCTGGGTCAAGTGGGTATTTAGTTACGTTTGCAGGGTGCCTTACTTTTAGAGGGTGCCTTATTTTATTGTGGGGGGACTTATTTTATTAGGCTAGTTTGTAGGATAGTGGGGGTTTCTTATTATAGGAGGATGTCTTATTTTTAGGGAAACATGGTATGTATTTTGCTTCACTTATTGACAGCTTGAAACAGACTGAAACCTTTGAACCGTATAAAGACATATTAAAAAAATTAACAATTACCTAATGTTGGACTTAAAAGAGAGATGATATTAAAATGAAGATAATCACTTGACGGCAATGGTCAAATGTCTTTGTGATTGTTCACAGACTGTGAATCACAGTACATTAATGCATTTAAATGAAAATAACAGAAAACAGATCAAAATGCCAATCGTACAGAACAGACCTGTACCTACTAATAAAAAGGCAAGTTGCTCTACCAGGAGGATGCAGATAAGTTTTCTTATCAGTATACTGTATGTTGTCTGGAAAACCCCTTAACCCTTAGACGACCCAGGGCGTATAGTTACGCCATGGAAGTCTGTCCCCAGACGACCTAGGGCGTAACTGTACGCCCTGGGTGTTTCTCCCGCTATGAAGCGTGCTCCGGAGCGGAGCGCGCTTCATAGCAGGTGGGGGCCGGCTGCAATCAGCAGCCAGGACCTCACCGGTAATGACACGCTGCAGCGATCGCGCTGCCGCGTGTCATTAACTCCTTAAACGCCGCGTTCACGGCGCGACCGCGGCATTAAAGTTTAAGTGACAGGGGGAGTCCCCTGTCACTTACCGATCGGGACCCCCGCAGTGTGACTGCGGGGGTCCCGATTGGTAAAACGGACCGCCGGAGGTCTCTCACCTGCCTCCGTGCGGTCCGATCGGCGATCTGCTGCACTAAGCCTGCACAGGCAGGCTCAATGAGCAGATCGCCGATAACACTGATCAATGCTATGCCTATGGCATAGCAATCATCAGTGTAGAAATCAAACTAGTATATGTAAAAGTCCCCCAAAGGGACTTCAAATGTGTAAAAAAAAAAAAGTTAAAAACACCAATACACTACCCCAAAACCCCTCCCCCAATAAAAGTTGAAATCACCCCCCTTTCCCATTACATAAATAAAACATATAAAAATAAATAAACAAATAAACATATAGTATACCGTAGCGTGCGTAATTGTCCAATCTATTAAAATATAACAAGCGTCATTGCAAACGGTAAAGGGCGTACACGAAAAGAGGGAAAAAAGTGCGCAGATTACCGATTTTATGTTACATTATATATAAAAAAATATATATAAAAAGTGATCAAAACGTCCGATCTTCACAAATATGGTATTAATAAAAACTAGAGATCATGGCGGAAAAAATGACACCACATACAGCCCCATAGGTGAAAAAATAAAACCGTTATAAGCGTCACAATAGTCCCATTTTATTTATAATTAATTGCCAAAAAAAAGGATTTCATTTAAAAAAAATACATATATAACATTAGAGAATCTGTGTAACCTGCATATGGTTGTGTTCGGGCTGAACTATAGAATAATTGTATAATGTCGCTTTTACCATATAGTACATTACGTAGACACAGGAACCCCCCAAACGTTACCATATTGCATTCTTTTTTACGATTTCACCAATTTATATCTTCATAAATAATATATTTGGGGTTCCATCATACATGTTATGGTAAAATGAAAGACGCCATTACACAGTACAACTATTCCTGTAAAAAACAAGCACTTACATGGCTTGTAGATAGAAAACTGAAAGTGCTGGAGCTCTTAGAAGGGGAGGAGGGAAAAACGAAAACACTAAGATAAAAATTTGCGCGGTCCACTGGGCCATTTTGGGCCTGGTCCTCAAAGGGTTAATATCTAATATGTTTATTTTGTTGCGGTATTTCTGTATTTATTCACAAAATAAATAAAGAAATACCGCAACAGAACTGGTGAGTGCCCGCAACTTTCTTTCTTCTACTTCGATCTACTTCGAATATTGCATTTACCTTATTGCTTGAAGAGCACTCCGGTACGGTTCATAACGCTAGTCCTCATGACAAGACCCCAACACATCCGGATATGTGTAAGTAATGACGTTGATATTTTCTCTACAGACTGTGTGTTATATTTTATTTTTTTATTTCTTGTTTATATTATTTTATACATATTTTTATGTTTGTAAAATGGCAAAGAGGGTAATTTAAACTTTTACTGGGAAGGGGTATTTAAAAAAATGTTGTTGTTTTTTTTACATTTTTAAGTCCCCCTAGAACACTTATATATGCAATCATTAGATTCCTTATACTGATCCATGATGTGTCATTGCATAGCATTGATCAATATTATTAGTGCTTATCTCATAGAAGCAGATTTTATAAGAAGATTACTGATTCAACAGGACAGAGGTAAGTATTGCTTCTCGTTCTGTGAGGGAAAGTGATCAGGACCCCCGCAGTCATGTTGTGGGAGCTCCCTATCAGTCAGTGACTTATACTTCTCTTGTTACTGACTCACTTAAATGCCAAGATTGATATAGATCACCGTATTTAAGGGGTTAAAGGCAGGCAGCAGCATAATCACAGCTGCCTGTCATTATCCCTGCCCCTGACTCATTAATGTGTGCTTGGCGGCTCACACTGAAGCAACCCCACAGACATTAAAACCCCTTCACACCATAACTGGAGATTATATGCCAAGTCAGAATCTATTGCAAAATAAGGGGTAAACCTCCATTCTGGGAGAGATTGTGGCTTGTTAACTCCAGTCATGTTTCAAGGCTTCTTGACGGTAGAACATGGATTTGAAGAGATACTATATCCCAAAAGTGACAGTGAGGAGTAGACTTTTTTCCTTCTGGAGAAGTAATGCATAAATAATAATAATAATAATAATAATAATAATAATAATATTGTTAATCTTATTCTTATTCTTATTAATTATTTTTTTTCATTTATACTCATGAAGCATTGCATGGTTTATTATATTCCATAGGCCACTTCTGTCTCCACAGTCCCGTGTTAGCACAATTTTTCTTCTCATCCCCTGAAATAATGCTAAAACCCTTAAAGTGACACTGTCACCCCCTTTGCGCATTCTGACATCCCTACACAGGTTTAAAGGGTAAATTTAGCGTCTTTCATACCTTATTTCAGATCATACGTCATGGTGTTTGTTCAAGTAAAAAGTGTCCTTTTATCAACTGCAGATTGTATTAAGTGGGTGTGGCCTTGCGGCATTAGCGCCACTTAGCCCCGCCCACAACTCGCACCATTGCCCCCCCTTGACGCCCATTGGTTGTTCAACGTAAAGGGGGTGGGGTCTAGACCTTTCGGCCAGCCAGTTCCAATGGCTGGCCAGGGGGTGGGGCCAATGGTGCCGTTCTGGGCGGGGCTAAGTGGCGCTAATGCCGCGAGGGCACGCCCACTTAACACAATCTGAAGTTGATAAAAGGACACTTTTTACTTGAACAAACACCATGACGTATGATATGAAATAAGGTATGAAAAACGCTAAATTTACACTTTAAACCTGTGTAGAGATGTCAGAATGCACAAAGGGGGGGACAGTGTCACTTTAAGCATAGAAAATTGCATTTCAATACACAGAATGAGATTAGTTGCTGTGAAGCCTATCCAGACTTTTCTCTTAGTTAATCCCTGCAAAAATCTGAAATAAAACTCTCAGTAAATCCACATACTGTATACTGTGTTCACATGTGGATTATACCACAGAATTGCTGTAGATTTCACCTTTTACTATACAGTTGTTTAAATATGTAGAAAATCCACGCATACAGAGCATGCCGCAGGTATTAACATTCACAACAAACTCAAAAATCTGACGTATATGATGTGAGTTTCTGGGAAATAGAAAAGCAGTTTCTGGGAAACAGGAATCTGTTTGATACAAAGCTTCAATGCCATAACATGTAAACATTTCGGACATCTATACAAGCTTCTCACATCTAAATATGGTCCTTATTGGACCCTGTGGATTTTAGATGGTAAGCCCTTGGGGCAGGGTCCTCTCTTCCTATGTACCTGTCCGTCATTTACTTTTCATGTTGTTTTCTTGATGTTATGTTACATTCTGTAACCCCTTATCATACTGTATGTACAGTGTTCTGGAATCGATGGCACTTTAAAAATAAATAATAAAGATGAGTGAGCATCTATTGAGTATTGTATTCCCTTAAGGATTGGGCTACTCGAAAGTACTCAAGACCCGAGTGAGTACTCCATACTGCTCAGGTGCTCGTGTACAAAAAGGTTGTTGAAAAGCTGCTGAACATAATGCATTTCCACAGCCTTAATAAAGTCTACCTGCCATGATCAGACCTTCCAGATCAGTGGAGAAATCCTCCACTGATCGGTTTGGCTGAGCGGTGATAGTGAACACATTTGCATTCCCCTGCCAGTGATGAGTTATTTTTTTTTTTTATCAATTGTGTTTTTATTATGTTTTTTTTTAACACAGAAGTCACATACAAACAATAACAGCAATAAAGACATGTAAAATAAGTCCCTCTGCAAAGGGTGAGGCATAAAAGGCATATGATAACAGGTAGAACAATAGTGAGTCATCTTGAATCAAGGTATCTAGCCTGATATTTGTTCAAGGGAATATATTTCCAGCATTAAACGTATAGGACATGGGGTTGGTAGTCATCCACATGGTAGTGACCAAGATGCTGTGGACGTGCGATAGAATTTCACTTGTTATGTTGGATGACCGCTGCTAACTGCTATGTAACGTATAACAATAAACGGGTGAGAGAGGCGAAAGAAGAGAGAAAGTAGAAACGAAAGGGGGGGAGGGAGAAACAGCGAGCGGGGAGGAAGGATGGGAGGGGAGAGGGGGGGGGGTTAAAGATTTTTGGGCAGCCTAGGCTAGGTCATGGAGTATCAGTCGCCATAGGATTGAGACGGACTATTAGGAGGGGTGGTCTGCACCATGTAGGGATTTTTATGATATTTAGAGATAAGCCATGGTCTCCAGAGCTTGTCAAATTTATCCTGAGATCTATTAGCCCAGCTGACCATCTGCTCAAACCTACATATCTGGTTCACTTTTTGATACCATTCAGTCGGGGTCGGCGGTGTCGTCTGTCTCCATTTTAGCGGGATTAGCGCCTTGGCTGCCGCCAACAGATGAGTGTGGAGATTATCCTTGGAAGGGGTATAATTCTTAGCAGGAAGGCCCAATGCAATGATAGGCATAGACAGTGGGAAGGCGGTTCCTGTTACCTCCCCTATGACAGCTTCGACAGTTTTCCAGTATGTATTTAGTTCAGGACAGTGCCACCAGATGTGGGATAATGATCCTGTGTGGCTAAGGCACCGCCAGCATTTGTCAGATGGGGCTAGCTTATAAGCATGAAGCCATTCAGGTGTCTTATACCAGCGAGAGAGCAGCTTGTAATGGTTCTCCTGTAGAAGAACACATCTGGAGAAGCCGTGTGCATGAGTCAGGATAGTATGAACTTCTGCCAGTGATGAGTTATAATTAGAGATGAGCAAACCGGTTTTGGGTTCGAGTCTATCCGAATCCGAACGTTCGGCATTTGATTAGCTGGGGCTGTTGAACTTGGATAAAGCTCTAAGGTTGTCTGGAAAACATGGATACAGCCAATGACTATATCCATGATTTCCACATAGCCTTAGGGCTTTATCCAACTTCAGCAGCCACCGCTAATCAAATGCCGAAAGTTCGGGTTCGGATCGTCTCAAACCCGAACCCAGTTCGCTCATTTCTAATTATAATATATGTATAATATTTACTTTATAATATGTTTGGGGGGCCATAGACAGAAGGGGGGGGGGCATGACTACCCAAAACGGACATATAATTTCTGTGCTTAATTGTCTCACTGCTTCAGCTCTGCCATGATTTATGGAAAATCACTGTTATAGGGGCAAACATTGTTGTTTTATGATTTTTTGTGTTTGTTTTTTATCATAGCGGAGTAAAGGTTAAAGCGAGTGTACCATCATTACATTCGCTTTAAGTTCTGTATAAGGATAGAATGGCTCCGGTACACGAAGGTGGGCCAGCCCGCCCCCCCATGTTAGGAAACCCCTGCCCCTCTATGACGTCGCTCCATTAGAACCTATGGAGCTGTGTCATAGAGGGGCGGGTGTTTCCTCCCACTGGGGGCAGGCCGGCCCACCCCAGTGCTTCACCCTTGATAGGTGCCCGGAATTTGACCGATGCCTTATGGTAGACTTGCTTTAAGTTTTAATAGCTCTCCTTGATTGCATACTTATATTGGTCAAGGAGTATATGCTTTTATTTTCTGGACGTGTGACAGAATATACAAGTAGGGAAATTATTTCATAGTGAATCATATACCTTGGAATGGAGGGAACCTATCAGTGTTTTTTATGCTACCTGCGATTAGCATAAAACTGAAGTCGGGGGGGGGGGGGAATTATCAAAGTTAAACTAGTTCAGTTGCCCCTAGCAACCAATAAGATTCCATTTTCCATTCCTCACAGACTCGTTGGAAAATGAAAGGTGGAATCTGATTGGTTGCTAGGGACAACTGAGCCAGTTTCACTTTACACCATGTTTGAAAAATCTCCCCCAGGGTCTCTTTAAGTTTCTAATTAACATGACTGTATCCCTATGCATATTAGGCAAGTTCAGTACAACTTTTTTTTACAAATCCGGCTAAAAAAAGATAATAACGGCAACATAAGTTGACATAGTTCTCGAAATAAACAACTTCCAGCACTTGTAGTTGTAATTATTCACTGTCTTAGTTTATTGAATTAACATTGCAGACATTACCCAACTATTATAATTGGGAACTTAAACGTTTTCCCTGGAACAAGTCTAACTCCAAATCTGGAGGTAAATTGCTTTATGTCTTTTTCTGTAAAAATGACGATGAAGCCCTCATTAGTCAGATAAACAAAAGTAGCAAATAAACATGAATTCAGATGAGTCAAATGAAAACAAGCAATTTATTTTTAACAGCGTCTACAGAGAAGTTCCGTGTAATGATTTTACAGGTGCTAGCTTATACTGGACACATTTTCAATGTTCTTTTGTTCATCTGCCTTAGGGCAAACATCCCAGTCATTCCTGATGGCCCCCCAGCTCTGCCAGCACATCATCACAATGCCATAGCTGTGCCCTCGTTCCTTAATACCATTACAAGCTGGGAGAAAACAAACCAGATGCTTGCTGCAAGGAATTCAGAACACATGTATGTGTTTCTGTCCACATTTTCTCGATGTGTTACGATACAATAGTGAATTATGATTCTTTCTAGATGTGTAATTAGAGAACAGAGCAGATGGCAGAGGGACGGTTTACAGTGTTGTAATGAGCAGGGATGGCTGAGCGAGCTGTGGTCTGGACGCTTGTAACGCTTACATTTTCACACCATTTACATTCGGCGACAGCAAAATTTCAGAATGATTTTCCATTCAATATAGTTTTGATAAACAATGACAGGTGAATGCAGTAACATAGCTTAGATCAGATGTCACCGACCTGGCAGATTTCACAGGCCTCGCATTAAAATGGTGCCCTTCAAAGAGTCACACAGATTGTAGCCTTTGTGTTGTAGACAAGGCAGTAAATGTAAAAGTACTGAATAGAGATGACCAAAAAAACAACACAAATTTAGATTTTAGGAATAGTAAATGCAAGTATACAGAAGCGAGACATTATATAGATAAATAAAGGTAAATAATAAAGTTAAATCATGGCAGATCTGGTATATGCATTTTTATTTTATTTTGGTGCCTACCATAATGGAGACTACCTATCGAGGATAGATACATTGTAGATTGTACCTACTGGGGGGACTACCTGAACAGAGATGCCTAGATATTTTATGGATGCAAAGAGGGAGGTATATTATTTGGAAACAGAGGGATGTAATTATTACATGGAGGCAAATGGGACACACTTAATTACTATACGGGGACATAGAGGGGTCTAACTACTATATGGATATACAGAGGGGGCCTAACTACTATATGTGAACACAGAGGGCCTAACTACTAAATGGAAAAAGAGAGGCCTAACTACCATATGAAAACACGAGAGGGGGGCTAACTACTAAAAATAATGTAACTTGTAGAGCAGGGATGAAAAGGTAATGCCAGTGGACTATTCTGCAGCTGAATGAGTATGTGTTGTTATTATTTGTTTATGTTGTGGGGAGGCAACTGCCATGGGGCATTACTTACAGGGGGTATAAGGTGATTCCTAAGATAGGGAATACTACCAGGGTGATTGCCTACAGGGGATGCCCACTATAGTGGGATACCACCTATTGGAGAGGCTAAATATCAGGGGGTTACCTACAGGAAGAATGCCTAAGGTGGGGATACTATTTAATGGAGGGGGGAGCTACCTACCAGGGGGTTCACTTACAAGAGGCAAAGAGAGGTATAACTACTATATGGGGGCACAGAGAGGCCTAACTACTATATGGAGACACACATAGGGAGTCACAATAGGGGTATTTTATAATTGCAAAATAAAAAAAGATTTCATTACAAAAAGAAAATAAAATATTAGATAACCTGTGTAACCCTGCATATGGTTGTGTTCGGACTGACCTATTGAATAATGGTATAGTGTCACTTTTACCATATAGTGCATTACGTAGACAAAGAAACCCCCCAAAAGTAACAATATTGCATTATTTTTTCAAATTTCACCCATTTATATTTTCATAAATAATATTTTTGGGGTTCCGCCATACATGTTATTACAAAGCACACCTGTTTCTGGAAAAAACAAGCCCTTACATGGCCCTGTAGATAGAAACATTTAAAAAGTGCTAAAGCTCTTAGAAGGGGAGGAGATAAAAATGAAAATTGGTCATTTTGAGTTTGGTCCTCGAATGGTTAATGTTTCTGATGCCAGTATTAAATCTATAGTATTTCCGTGAGTCTTTTTTTTTTTTAGCAAAAGCAGCAGTGGGTTGAAAAAACAGAAACTGTGGAAATCTTTCCATTATAAATTTTGCTCTGTCAGTTGCAAATACGATGTGTGAACATAGCCTACCTCTGTACTCAAATTCTGGAGCACTAAACAGATACATAAAGACATAGAGGTGGGGACGGACATAAGACATTTTATTCAGAGAGAAGCCTTTTGGATATTTTAGTTGGGCACAAAATATCTACAGGGTCTGAAATTAGAAGCAAATTTGATGTTGTTCTCTAACTTTTTACTGAACTGCCTTTTGCTCAGATATCACAATTATACATACAGTAGTGGTTAAACTTGGGAGACTCCTCCCTAAGAGGACATTTTACATCTAAGCTGTCTGAGACCATGGACATTATAGCAAACTATTTGTGTAGCTTTCTATTATTCTAAAAGGGGTACCCTGGCAAAAAGTCTTTTCTTTCAAATCAACTGGTTTCAGAAGCAAATCCCAGTAGAAAAACAGAAAACCTCTACTGTTCTGGACAGTTCCTGTTACATACAGAGGTGGCAGCAGAGACTACCATAACAGACTGGAAAGAATATAACACTTCATGCAGAACATACAGCAGCAGTGTAACAGCAACCTACAGGTGCAAGTGCTTACCGTATCTACTACCCCCTTTGTACACATGATAAAAACCTGCTCTATAGATATTAAAAAATGAGAATCTTAGAAAACTATTTGATCAAATAGAGTGTGCCGTGTCACCTTGCTAAGGTGTCCTCAGAGACATGGTCTCTACTCTAGCATTTTCACACAAGCAATGGACTCTCCTGGGCAGAATAAGCCTACAAACTACATCCACCACATACAACAGAAAATTAAGGAAAAATTGTCCGTACCCCTATGCCTCTGTTCGCCCTGCAGGTTGCATGCTGCATGTGGCTTAAAGGGGAACTCCAGGTAGAGAGTAAAAAAAATGAAACTTCTGCAGAAGCATAAAGCATTACTTACCTCTGTTTTGAGTTTCTGTTCTTCCTGGTTTGTCATTTCCCAGAATGCAATGCTTTCCCTTTTGTGATCATCATAGCCCCCATCCAGCAGCTTCTGGCCGGTTAGAGATGGTGGATCACTCAGGGGACTGGGTTATCCAGCCAAGCCTCCTGTGACATCACGCCCTGACCCCTGTCTGCATCATCAGCAAACACATACAATGTGAGACAGAGGCATGGAAGATTTGTCTCCTGGGGGGGGGGGGGGTAGCAGCAGGAGACAATGTGAATTGGCACAGGGGCCTTTTTTTTTTCACTTCCTCGATTTCTATCAGCTACCAGTGTGGCAGAACTGTACAGATTGAGTAATACATTGTATAGACACATCTATATAACTTTTAATGTACTTTTAATAGAAAACAAGTTTTTCTTATCCGGAGTTCCCCTTTAAGTACAGATAAAAAAAAAAAAGTGCAACAGGAACCCACAGGTGCAAGTGCTCACTGTACATAGTCCTACTGGTGTACACACAATAAAAAAAAACCTGCTCTATAGATATTTAAAAAATAAGGATCTTAGCAAACTATTTGATCAAACAGAGTGTACCATGTCTCCATCTATGTTTGTAAGTGATATAAAAAAGAGATTTGGCTCCTAGTTGTAGGCTTATTTAGCCCAGGAGAAGCCAATGCTAGTGTAAAAATGCTAGAGTAGGATCATGTTTTTGAGGACACCTTAACAAGATGATCAAATAGTTTGCATTTACTGCCTAATCCTCATTTTTTATTATCTGTAAAGCAGGTTTTTATTGTATGGTAGAGGGTAGGGGGGCAGTATATATGGTAAACACTTGCACCTGTAGGTTGCTGTTGCACTTTCTTTTTTTCTATCTGTACTTAAGCCACATGCAGTGTGCAGCCTGCAGTGTGAACAGAGGCATAGGGTGCGGCAAGCTTTTCCTCTTTTTATAATGTTTTTATATACTAAAGTGCAGTTTTGTATGAATGCTCAGAACTTGGCAATGTTTAGAAGCCATATACCAAAGGAAAGATTTTAAACAACTATTATTTAATCCATCCTTTTTTATATAGTATACTACTGATGTTTCTATGTGGCATTCACACATAATCTTTTATCCCTGGCCACTTTTCAATGATAATTTTCTTACCTATGAAGTAAAAGGTTGTGCTTGCTTCTTATGTCTTGCCTATCCAACAGTTTATCATAATGTGCTTTCTAAACTAATAGAATATGCTGTAATTATACCACCCCAGGAGATTACTTTAAATATTCTTATGTGTGACACTTCTCTATGACTAAAAGCTCAGTAGACATCTTGTAATTTTGCTTCGCAAGAACATTCATGATGCACAAAGAGCATTTTAAATCAGAAGTTCACATAAAGCCGATTCTTCAAAACACACTGACTGGTTGAAGAAAGCAGATACATTTTATGACAGTGAAGTTTAACATACGATTTAACCTTTTATTTAAGTCTTGGATGAGAGGAATATATTTCTTAATTTAAACTACTAAATTGTCTTGTGCTGCCTGTAGCTTGGTCATTATAACGTGTTGTTTTAGGCTATGTTCACACAACGTAAGTAAATTATTAATCCTTTACCTACATTGTGCTGCAGGCTGAGGGAACCCATGCCAGAGCGTATACACGGTATACACCCTGGTCAGTATCCCTATCGGCACCGCAAAAAACTGACATGTTCAAAGAATAGCGGCCGCAGAGAACCTGTCAGTGCACACAATGGAACGTGCGGCTCCAGCTGCACACTCTATTGTGTGCAGCGGCGAATTCGGATGCGAGTGTGCACGGATGTGCCCGCATCCAAATACAACAGCAGTAAAGATCATCCGGCCGGAATGATCCTCTCTGACACCAGCCATTCCAATGGTTGGTTTCTTACGCCATGTGAACATGGCCTTAGGCTTTGTTCAGAGGCTGTATGACACCGGCTGTTTCATGATTTTGTGTTTAAGATCATCCCAGCCGGTACTGCAAAACTGTACGGATGATCTTTAGCGCCACTGAGTTCTGATGCGGGTGCATCTGTGTGCACCCGCATCAGAACTCCTCACTGCACACAATGGAGCGTGCGGCCAGAGCCACACGCTCCATAGTGTGCACTGACATTTCTACGGCGCCGCTAGGGATCCCGGATGGACTGTATACCATGTGTATACACGCCGGCTGGGATTCCCTCAGCTTGCAGCACAACGTAAGTACTGCAGGAATCACGGCCATTGTAACAACGGACGTCATTTCCGTGGAACTTACATTGTGTGATCATAGCCTTATAGTGTATAATGTGTTTAAAGGGTTTTATAGTGATGAAAGCTATTTTTACCTGTCTAAGAAATGAGAATGTGTTTGTAAATACAGTTATTTTACTAGTTTTCTGCTAGTTTTCATGCTTCTGTTTCTGATGGAAACTGTTAAAATAGTTGAAACTGTTGAAAATAGTTTTCATCATTATAAGATCCCTTCAAAGGGTATTTCCAGTAGTGAACTAACCATTTTACAGTTCATGGCTAAGTTAACACAATGTATAATTTCAGTAAACAACGGTTTTGCAACCACAGCCATTATTTTATGCAATTGTAGATTGCTTTAATTACTATGGAATCCCACCCATAGTGTATACACTCTATATACACTCGGTTGGGATTTCTTGTGGCTGCACCAAAAACTGATATGTCAGTTTTGTGTGGCCGCTATTTATTGAATAGCACCCGCACAAAACTGTCAGTGCAGACAATGTAAAGTGCACTTTACTATGGGTAATTGGAATGTAGGTACACCTGAATGCCCACATTGAATTTCAAAAGAAATGAAGTTCATCTGGCCAGTACTGCAGACTGTGTCACAGAACAGCCGATGTCATACTAAGTGTGAACCCGGCTTAAGGCAGTGAAGTTCATCCCGGCCAGTACTGTAGTACCAGCAAGATGAACTTTATTTCTTTTTAATTGGGATGTGGGCGTATTCAGGTGTGCCTGCGTTCCAATTAACCAATTAGCCGCACTCTACATTGTCTGCTCTGTCAGTCTTTTGTGGCCGCTATTAAATGAATACTGGCCGCACAAAACTGGCATGTCAGTTTTTGGTGCAGCCGCAATGAATCCTGGCCAGAGTGTATACAGAGTGTATACACTCTGGACAGGATTCCATAGTAATGAATGTGACAGGTAAATTCATAAAATAATGGCCATAGTTGCAAACCAGCAATTACGGTAATTGTTTAATGGATCTATGCGTAGTGTGAACTTAGCCTAAGACTATGTTCCCAGAACCGGAAAATGACATCCGTTTCTGGATGGCCGTTGTTTTAGCACCAAAAGACATCTGTCTTTTCATAATGATGAGCGGAAATAATATTCATGATCATTATTTGCGACTGTCTTTTGCCGCTGAAATGATGGCCGTCTAGAAAGATGGTTATCATTTTCCTGTTGTGTGAACAAAGCTTAAGTGTACATATTATTTACAAAATAGATTGAATATGTTTCTAAATACTTGTAATTATCTGAATTAAAATCTATATGCAGAATCTCAAATTTATGAATTTCTTGGATGTTATAAGAAACAGTCATTAAAGTGAATGTACCATTGGCCTACAGAAAAACTGTTTTATGGTCGTGCTGGTGAGTAGATCCTGGTGGTGTGGCCAATTTTTCAAACTGATGCCCCCTGATTCCCACCATCTGCACTGGTTTCTCTATCTGCAATTAGGCCCGGCCAGTGCACTAGAAGCAGGCTGATATTGGGGGCACCGGGCAAGCCTCCAGTGCACCGAGCCGGCTTATTTGCAGATAAAGAAACCAGAGACTGCTTGAAAAATGAACCCCACTGCCAGCACCGACCAGTAATATTAAAAAAATTTCAGAACACCAGGTGGTACATTTGCGTTAAGCGATGACGATGACCCTAAACCTAACAGTCAATCCAGTAGGGAATATCTAAAAAGAAAATAAATGAAGAGTGCTTTAATGACTAAGAAACAGCCTATATGAAACCGGCTAAAGGCAACATGGACCAGGTTATACGTGAAAGAAATTGTGCACAAAATATCTGTGAAAGGGAGAGAAAAATTTTCCCAGTCTGGTAAACAATTATAGGCTATGTTGACACTAGGTGATTATTATAGACGGCCGTCATTAGCAAACATCAGACGTCTTTTTGACGACCTATAGTAACACAGTTCCAACGGCCTTATATAATAAGGTCCCACAATTAGATAGGATGCATGCCTATTTTATTTCAACTAACAAATGCATTTGCCGGGTGGAATAAAGTACTCACATGTGGATTTCCACTGAGATGCTGTCTTGGAACTTTAACCCTTTGAGGACCAGGCCCAAAATGACCCAGTGGACCGCGCAAATTTTGATCTTAGTGTTTCCGTTTTTCCCTCCTCCCCTTCTAAGAGCTCCAGCACTTTCAGTTTTTTTATCTACAGGCCATGTAACGGCTTATTTGTTACAGGAATAGTTGTACTTTGTAATGGCGTCTTTCATTTTACCATAACATATATGACGGAATCCCAAATATATTATTTATGAAGATATAAATTGGTGAAATTGCAAAAAAGAATGCAATATGGTAACGTTTGGGGGGTTCCTGTGTCTACATAATGCACTATATGGTAAAAGCGACATGATACTATTATTCTATAGGTCAGTCCGAACACAACCATATGCAGGTTACACAGATTCTCTAATGTTATAAATTTTTTTAAATGAAATCCTTTTTTTTGGCAATTAATTATAAATAAAATGGGCCTATTGTTACGCTTATAACGGTTTTATTTTTTCACCTACGGGGCTGTATGGGGTGTCATTTTTTCCGCCATGATCTCTAGTTTTTATTAATACCATATTTGTGAAGATCGGACGTTTTGATCACTTTTTATAAAAAATTTTTTATATATAATGTAACATAAAATCGGTAATCCGCGCACTTTTTTCCCTCTTTTCGTGTACGCCGTTTACCGTTCGCAATGACGCTTGTTATATTTTAATAGATCGGACAATTACGCACGCTATGGTATATTATATGTTTATTTGTTTATTTATTTTTATATGTTTTATTTATATAATGGGAAAGGGGGGTGATTTCAACTTTTATTGGGGGAGGGGTTTTGGGCTAGTGTATTGGTGTTTTTAACTTTTTTTTTTTTTACACATTTGAAGTCCCTTTGGGGGACTTCTACATACATTAGTTTGATTTCTACACTGATGATTGCTATGCCATAGGCACAGCATTGATCAGTGTTATCGGCGATCTGCTCATTGAGCCTGCCTGTGCAGGCTCAGTGTAGCAGATCACCGATCGGACCGCACAGAGGCAGGTGAGAGACCTCCGGCGGTCCGTTTTACCGATCGGGACCCCCGCAGTCACACTGCGGGGGTCCCTATCGGTAAGTGACAGGGGACTCCCCCTGTCACTTACACTTAAACGCCGCGGTCGCGCCGTGATCGCGGCGTTTAAGGAGTTAATGACACGCGGCAGCGCGATCGCTGCAGCGTGTCATTACCGGTGAGGTCCCGGCTGCTGATTGCAGCCGGCCCCCACCTGCTATGAAGCGCGCTCCGCTCCGGAGCACACTTCATAGCCGGAGAAACACCCAGGGCGTACAGTTACGCCCTAGGTCGTCTGGGGACAGACTTCCATGGCGTAACTATACGCCCTGGGTAGTCTAGGGGTTAATATTTTTAGGTGTTTTTGGCAGCCATTGGCAATGGTGACTGTCAAAAATTTGTCAATATTTGTTAATGACGGCCATCTATATTAATCATATCGAAGGCCTTTTAGACGGCCCTTGGCAATGACAGAATTATGTAGTGTGAACATATACTGTTGAAAAGTAAAAAAAACTGATTTCTTATATATACTGTATATATTTTACTTATCTCTACATTATCTGTGAAGTTTTTGCAGATGTCTCTTAGCACCCAACTTTTCCTACAGCTTCACGTATCCTTTCCGAGAGAGCTGCATGATCTCCTCTTATTTATTTCTCTTCTCATAAATTTTCCTAGATTTCTAGGTCAGCCCCCTAGTCCTTTTGAATGTGTACCTGAGGAGGATACGCTTCACTAGCTGTAGCATACAAGTTATTGTCTTGATACAGCCATGAATTATTCATCCATGCCTTATCTTGTGGAATATTGTGTGTTACAAATAAACATGCACTTGCTGCTCCAGTAACCTCATGTAAAATCTTCCCACGAGATAACCCGGTGAAATTCAAAGCAAATACAATACAATAAGGCACAAAATCAACACCACTAACAATAAGATCCATGTAACAAGGCAGCAGTATTTGAATGTTTGCTTGAAGATTAACTTGGGAAAGAGGACTATGGTGGGTGTCTGCGCAAAGTTTTGATCTTAGTGCTTGGCAGGCTTACAAAGAACTGTTATAGTTTTTCCGAAAGAAAAAAAAAAAACTCTAACTCATTCTAGGCCCTAATCTCCGAACAACAAAACACCCTCCAGTATTAAAAATTCATAAGACAAAAAGCCTGGAGTATCTGGTAAATCTGCTTCTCCAGACTGCAGTGCTTCCATTGTTTACCACTCCATGCTGTAATGTGGAAACCAATCATTCGTGTTTTTGTGTAAGAAGCATCCATTGCCTTATTATCTAAGGTCCATATACCACTCAACCTTCCTGCTTGTACTGGATGAGAGCCTCGTGTCGACTATTTTCTATTTGTGTATCTTTATGGGGATAACAAATAAATTACATTGTAGTTGCACAGACGAATGCTAGCGTGATGTGTTCAAGGTAACAAAGGGGATGTTTTTGCTGTACTTGAGCAGCAATGGTACATTTGAAGCCTATTATGTTGTACATTAACTTTGCCTTCTAACCGATCGTGTATCACATAGACAGTGAGGTATTGTTGAATGTATATTCATTTCCTTTTATCTCGGTCCTTGACTGTGCTGTTAGTCCTTCATTTCAGCTATTCAATCTAAACTATTAATCAAAGGTAAATGATAAATGTTAGGGTTATTGTTATACGATGGATTTTACCTCATTAAAGTGTATGCAAACAATGTGTCTATTATCAATACAGAATGTTCGGAACTTCATCATCATGTGCTGACAGAGATGCACAATCCGGAAGAGACGTTCTGCATCTCTTTCCCTGCAAAAGCAATCTATCCAAGAGTTTCTTCTTTGTGTAACCATTGGACCATATTAGTGGATTTTTCTGGCTTTGTACAGGTAAGTTTAGCACTGAAAATTTATGGAGGTCCTTAACCCCTTAAGGTCAAAGCAAATTTTTATTTTTGAACTTTAGCTTTTTCCACTTTAGGTTTAAAGCGACGCTGTACCCACAATCTGCCCCCCCCCCCCCCCCCCCCCGAACCACTTGAACCTTCTGATAGCTGCTTTTAATCCAAGATCTGTCCTGGGGTCCATTCGGCAAGTGATGCAGTTATTGTCCTAAAAAAATACTATTAAATTTGAAGCCCGTGCCAAACTGGAGTATCTGTGCCCAAACTTTGCACCACCCATCCATCCCTCCTCCCCACCCTCTTCATCATTAGGAATGCCACTGAAACATTTTCTCCATGCTGAACACTGCACAGGTCCTTAACAATCAAGCCAGAGTGTCGGGCTGTCACAGGTGGGGAATAGGAGGCAATCTGCCTGGAGCATTCCTAATGCTGAGGAGGGCGGGGAGGAGGGACAGAGGGGTGGTGCAAAGTTAGGGCACAGATACTCCCGTTTGGCACGGGCTTCAAGTTTAAAAGTATTTTTTTAGGAGAATAACTGCATCACCTGCCGAATGGACCCCAGGACAGATCTTAGATTAAAAGCAGCTATCGAAAGGTACAAGTGGTTTGGGGGGAGGGGGGGTCAGATTGTGGGTACAGAGTCATTTTAAAAGGCCATAGCACTTGCATTTTTTCACCTAGAGACCCATATGAGCCCTTTTTTGTGAAAGCAATTGTACTTTGAAATAACAGGCTTTATGTTCCCATAAAAAATACTGTGAAACCGGAAAAAAAATCATTTGCACTGTCAAATTTAAAAAGTTTGTTTTGATTTCAGTGAGTTTCACGTTTACACCGTTTTCCCTATGGTAAAAATGACATGTTTCTCACATCAGTACAACAACGATATGTAACTTGTATAACTTTTATATTTATTGACGGCTTTTAAAAAATTAAAACCTTTTTTAAAAAAAACTTAAATGTGTTTTAACTCCTTCCACTGTATTAGATTTTTGACAAATTTGTAAGTCCCCATATTGAAAGAGTCATAACTTTTATATTTTTCTATATAATGAGCAACGGGAGGGCTTAATTTTTGTACAACAAATAGTCCTTTTTAACCCCTTAAGGACCCATGACGTACCGTTATGCAAGTGGATTCGGCAGCGCTATGAAGTGAGCTTTGGAGCTGAGCTCACTTCATAGCGTGTGGGGACCAACTGCTATCAGCAGCCAGGTCCTCACTGATAATTATGGGCCACCGCGATCCCGCATCCCTCCATTAAGCCCGCCAATAACCCCTGCAGTGCCACGATTGGCACTGCAGGGGTTAAAGATATTATTTATTAAAATAAAGCAATATTATTCCCGCATAGTGAATGGCATAAACAAAAAGCAGGAAAAAAAATTACCAGGATTAATTATTTTTATTACATTTTATTTAAAAAAAATTATAATAATAAAAGTTGCCCTTCATCAGAGCAAAGCAGAGTGTTGATTGACTGGTGAGAGACCTATGAAATGAGTCCAAAAAATAATAATTCTCCTCAAGGAGAATATGTCATGAAAGCCATTCATAATCTTCTATTCTGTTCTCACTATTGTTTAGCTTACAGCGGTGTATATTTGATTATTGGGGTAGAAACCATTTTCCTTAAGCATCCTAACACAAGGTAAAAACTGTTCACAGTTTAAATTATGGCTACAGAATGACTACATTATTTTATGGCTCATATAACTGTGATTGGGACAAAAGGATATGCAACAAATGTGAACTAGCACCCTATACATGCCAAACATTCCAGTTGCAACAAATTTTAAAAAGTCGCTTGGTTCAGAAATAAAATTATCCATTTCTTATTGATTTTTATGTGCTGAATTCAAATATCACAAGGAAAAATGTTAATTGGCTCTAGTTTCTATGATACGGAAGAGTTCTCATGTTACTGTTTTGTGAATTGTATAGAATACAGTATAATTAGGCTATGTTCACACTACGTAAGTTTCCGGCCATAGCGCGCTCCGTGAATAAGCGGCCGGAGATTTATGTAGTTTGCGTACAATAGAAAGTATACGATCTACGGCTGCACAGTTCACACTACGTAAGAACTTACGCCCGGATCGTATGCGGCGCCGTAAAAAATGAACCAGATCATTGTTTCGGGATGGAAATGCTGTAACTTACGCCCGTAGCGTAACATGCGGTCCCGTACGGAGTGGTGATTTCTTCATTTTTTCACTTGTATTTGCCGATCCAAAAGGTTCTGTGGGGTGTCCGGGGCTAGCCGAAGATATCCAAGTAAAAAAACGCTGTCAGATCGCTACGTACGTCGCACGGGAAGCGTACGTAGATTACGGGCGTAAGTTCGCGGACCGTACATAGCCATCCGCAACTTGCGTAAATCCCGGCCAGAGTTTTACACGTATATGTCCGGCCACGAAAAATATGCGGCCGGACATATACGTAGTGTGAACATAGCCTAATAGCCGACATATTTATTACTTCTATCAATCATAAGGAAGCAAGTTTACTGTTCATAAACTTTTCAAATATATTCATAGGAAACTTAGTTCTATCTGAAATCAACTACAATTTACAGGCATATCCAAGAATTTTTACAAATTAATTATGTTTATTGAACTCTGGAATGTAGGTCCTTATTCAATGGCTACTCGGTGCATTTACACGTCTTTTGTATTCATACATGGGATTGTCTCTGATAACAGTAATCTGCAAGCATTGATGGGTTCCATTTACCCCAATACCTTAGGCTAGGTTCACACTTCGTTTTTGCAATTTATTTGTTTCATCCGTTTTTTGCAAAAAACGGATGAAAAACAGATGCATTTGTGTGCATCCGTTTTTCTATTGACTTCCATTATAAAAAAACAAACAAAAAAAAAACGGATTAAAACGGATCCATTTTTTTAACAGACACAAAAGTAGTGTTGACACTACTTTTGTATCCGTTAAAAAAAAGGATCAGTTTTTTTTTTGTTTTTTTTTATAATGGAAGTGAATGGAAAAGCAGATCAAAACGGATGCACACAAATCCATCTGTTTTTTTCTTCCATTTTTCGCAAAAAAAGGTTGAAAAACATGGATAGCAAAGACGCAGTGTGAACCTAGCCTTATACCATAACTATTGGTCATTCTAAGATGATACAATACACCAGCTGATGATGCAATAATGATGATTAGAAATGAGCGAACCGGGTTAGGGTTCGAGTCGATCCGAACCCGAACGTTCGGTATTTGATTAGCGGGGGATGCTGAACTTAGATAAAGCTCTAAGGTTGTCTGGAAAACATGGATACAGCCAATGACTATATCCATGTTTTCCACATAGCCTTAGGGCTTTATCCAACTTCAGCAGCCACCGCTAATCAAATGCCGAAAGTTCGGGTTCGGATCGACTCGAGTATGCTCTAGGTTCGCTCATCTCTACTGATGATGCAAACTTTTTCTAGTATTGTATCACAGACTGTGAGAAGTATAGAAAGTACGTCTATATCTTGAAAATTTGAGCCAATTTCAAAATTTGAACATCATTTTCGATCTCAGCACCCCAGCACCCCAGCACCCCAACTGTTTTCATGTCAGAACCTTTTTGGCTGTTGACCAGTGTTATTTGGCTAAAAAAAAATAAAAAATAGATACCATACTGTAAAAGGTTGGCCACTCTTAATGTACAAAATTTATAGCAGTATTTACTTCATTGTTTTTTTGTGAGCAATAAAGACAATTTTTTTTTTGTAAGATTCTGGTATCTGGAGAGACATTGCTTGCCTGTTCGAATCCAATGAAATAAAGTGAATGAAAGCATTGGATGGCACACAGTTCATGCAAAACAGGTCACTTGCCACTTCAGCAAGCTGTTCAGGCTTCTGTTTCGAAACATATTTGGATTGTTCTTGCCAAATTGTAGAGCAGTTTCTGTAAAGTTAAATCACACACCAATGCAGCATGGCACACTAGTATTTTTTGCCATATGCAGTGTAATAAAAAAGAAAAGGAAACAAATGTTTAGGGTACTGCATTACTACATCTTGGCTATCTAGTTATTTAAAAATACGATTCTAGAACAGCATTTTACAAAATTGTAACGTCTGCTATTTTGAAATCACAGACATAATTGCAAATTGACGGACGTTATTTGACCTCAAAATGATGGACGTTTAAAAAGACTTCCGTCGAACAGCCTAAAAAAGATGTTGTGTGAACCTAGCCAATCTTAATAAATCAGGGCTATTAACCCTGATTTTGCTAAGACCATCTGGTTTTCAAGAACCTTACACCTCTGCGTTTTAGTTTCCCAAGCTGGCAGATTTATTAATGTGTCCCATTGCCCTTAAGGCACCTTAGTGGGCAATTAAATCTGGTGGGTTTTTCACATGACAAAACTGAAACCCGACCCTCCCGCTACACTAGAAATGTCTGATTTTTAGAGTTGAAAACCAATAAAAACGCGATGGGTTGTTTAATTTATATGTCGGTTATGGTGCGTTTTAAATAGACAAGCCCACAACACATCCACTTTTCAGTTTTAAAAAAACTAAATGACAGGTGAGTAGTTTTTTTTTTTTAGAGAGATTTTTGTGTCGCACAATGTAAGTAAATATGATGGAAAAAGAAATCAACAGGAAAAACAGAATATAATGTGACAAAATATTATTATTAAATCAGCCCCCTGAAAAGTCCTCAGTGCCACTCTCTTTTGGCTTTAAGTCCATTCCTGGGTTTACTATGTTCTTTGCTGTTGTCGTCTGTGATCGTTCATCTGTTAACATTCTCTGTCTTTCATTCTGCCTACCTTGTTGCATACCTGGCTTTTGTTTTCCATTGTTTGGTCCTTCCATTGCCTTTGCTCTTACCTCTGCCTCTTTTGATACTGAGTCTAGTGTCCTGCCATTGTACCTTGTTCGCCCTCTCTGTTACTGTATCTGGCTTTTGTACTTTGCTCATCTGGTATTCACCTCCGCCCGTTTTGTGCTATCTATTCTGTGTCCTGTCTCTTGCCTGTGTCTTGTCTGTATTATGTCTCTCCGTGTTTTGCACTTATTTGAGAGTACGGACTGACACCCAGTTGCGGACAATCAGTTAGGACCTACTCTTCAAGTAGGTAGGTATAGCGTGGGGGATGCTAGCCATAGGGCCCACTTGTCCTGTGTGTCTTTTGCAGTAGTGGATTATAATAGGGGCGTTCCGGGCGGCAGCCCGGGGCCCTGAGCTCCTGGGGGGCCCATGACCACCCAAAAAGACTGATACTTTCAGTGGCGTACTGTCTCCTGGCTACACTTCTGCCATGATTTGCCAAAAAAATCACAGGTTTTTTTATGGCAATTTTGCACAAATCAGGACATCATGACATTATCTATCTTGTACTATGAATGCCAGGCTAGTGCTGCCATAGTTACAGTGGGCTGGGGGGGCCCAGGCTTGGTGAATAGCCCGGGGCCTATGGTAAAGTTAATCCGCCCCTGGTCTTTTGTTCTCCGGGGCCCTGACAGAGCTATTCAGTTCAGTCTTTCACTCCATAACACTCTACATGTATATACAATAAATATGTATTCATTTATTGTTAAAATGAAAATAAAATTCTCGTTTACATACCTACTTGCTTCATTATGAAGCCCCTAAGTGACACTGTTTTCATGCATGACAGTCCCTCATTAATATACAAAATTTGTATTCAATAGAATTAAAATTTGAAGTATATATTTTTTTAGTTTAGTTTACTTTACTTTTTAAAATATCTATAAATTATTATTTTTAATTAAAAATTGTTGGAAAAGAAAAACCTGAAGGAATTTTCATAACGAAATTATAAAACTCAAATGGTTCATTTTAATTTAATGATATCGTTTTCATTACCTTGACCAAAATGACACTTGAGACACCCTATAATTTAATTAGCAAGAATTCCAGAAGCATATGATGAGTATAATTTCACTCTTTTACTTAACCATTTCAAAACTAAAGTGGCTGGTGTTCATACCCCATTGGCTAAACAGCAATTCATTCATTCAACCGTGAGAAAAAAGAACCAGAAGAAATGCATCAATGGAGACCAAGAGGCAACGTCAGTTAGGTGAGCCTCCTTCATACTTTTATATAGTCACAGGTTCTCTTCAACTCTTAGCTTTTTTTTTCTCTTTTATAAGTCAAAATACTTTTATTTTTTTTCTTCTACGGACCCATATGAGGGCTTCTTATTTTTCTGGGCAAATTGCTCGGGTAAAGGTGGCTATACACTATCAATAACCTTCAAATTAACTTTTTTTTTTTCATACTAATTATTGTATATTTTGTTTAAAAAAAATCCCTTCAAGGGACAAAATATACAAAAATTAGAATGGAAAAAGGTGGTAGGTTAACCAGGCACCCTCTGCTCTGCCGAGCAGGAGGCACATGGTTAAATGCTGGAGTCTCCCACTGATTTCAATGAGGTTCGTTATTCCAATCAAGCACCTGAGCATTGGAAAATGCTCAACTCAAGTGACAAGCTCTCAGGTATTTTAGTGCTCGCTCAACACTAGTCACTCATTTGTGATAGAACTGACCTTCTGTTCATATTGTTCACATCAGTGGGATAACAATGTAGCTTTTAATTTATAAAAAAAAAAACACATTATATATATATATATATATATATATATATATATATATATAGAGCATAAAAAAAATCAGTCTGTGGGACTGTATGAGGGACTATTTTTGAACTGTGGTCTGTATCAAATATATGATGATATGATCAGGTGGAATTAATGTAGGAAACTTTATTACCCTAAATCCCATCTGTGTAAAGTCATACTAGTGATACAGTGACACAAAGTGTGGTCACAGGTTCCCTTTGAAGAAAATAAATTGTTAGGGTCCTTTTCAATGAAGCGATTGTAAACGAGATTGTTTATCATTAACCAGAAATAGTTTTCCCGGATACTTACCTCATCCTTCAAGTTCCACTCCAGAAGCCAGCCCCTCCGCAGAGAAATTGCCGTCCGATGGTCTGTGCGCGTGATATGTAGATGAGAAGAGATGAGTCCAATGTCCATAGGAAATCACTGGAGCTCATTTTTCTCATTAACATAACGCGCGGAGACTGTCGGGCGGCGATTTCTCTGCAGAGGGGCCGGCTTCTGGAGTGGAACTTGAAGGATGAGGTAAGTATGCGGGGCTCCACTGGGGGGTCGGGCGGTCTCTTTCCTCTCTTCTCAGGTGACAGGTGCCCTTTAAACGGAACAATAGTCATAATCATTTAATCCACCTGATCCCAGCAAAAGAAGGAATGATTTGCAATCATGGAACGATTATCGTGCAAATTTGCATGATAACGATTGAATTCGAACGATAATCGTGTAAACGCAATGAACGCTCAAAGGATGAGCGAGAAATGTTCTTAAATCATCGTTCGCAAGAAATTTGCAGATCGTTCCGTGTAAACAGTCGTTCACCTATTTTACCTATGTGCGAGATACAAAAAACGAATTTTCTGTACGGTACATCGTTCCGTCTAAACGCTGATCGGTATAAAAGAAAAATCGTTACTTCAAAGTCGTTAATCGTACAATCAGGCGAATTATCGTTCCGTGTAAACGTAGCATTACACTGAACGATTAGTATAAGAATGCAGAACTATAGTGAACGAATGTGGAATTACAGTAAACGGTTAACGATGATTTTAAGGTCAGATATAAATCAACTATTAATGACACACAAACTATTTTTCGATCTTTGCCTGCAATTACACAGGACGATCATCATTTAAATTTGAATTATAACTATTTTCCGTACAATAATTGTCCTGAGCAATAGGACCCTCAGCGGGTAAAAGGCAGAGGAATTAGCGTCAAGGGAAAATGGAGGGTGTCAGAGAGGGAGATAAAGAAGGATTCCAGGAAGGGGGATGGGGAAAGGTGCCACTGAGGAGGATGAAGGGAAGATATAAATGCAGAGGAAGGCACTGCTGCAATGCTCTCTCCCTGACTGTATCTTCTGATCACAGCTGGTCCGAGTAGTGAGACCCTCTGCAATCAATAATTTTTGATATGCCTGATGGCATGTCAAAAATTGTTTTCAAAGATATTTAGCTAATCTTTATTTGTGAATCTTGGTTTGTAAGTCTTAATCATCTGCATCCTTACATATGCTCAGTCTACAAAGCAACATAGCAGTCAGCTCTCGACATCGAACAAAAAAACCATTCAAGTACTTTTTCTGTGCATTGCATGAGACCCTTTGTTTGCATGGCTCTGTACTGTATGTCTATGTGCTGCTCCATCTCTGCATGTGTTTAAGTGGAGTTGTTAGAGTATGCTGTCTTTTTATACTGAAATGTTGAAAGCTAGAGTGAAGAATCTGAACGACCGTTTCTGAGCCAGTCTTCTGTATTCATTAAAGATCAGAACATCAACAAGTGAGTTTGTCCATAATGGCTTCCATGCTTTTCCCAAAGCAACATTGTTAAATATAAAGCAGATAATATGAGTTGTCTAAGTGGGCGGGCAAATAAAGCAGCTTACTTTTACTTCACTGATCCCAATTATATGTCACACTTTATTCCTTGTGCAGAGATGTAGCTGCTAATATGCCAGAAAACATCAATTTGCTGCTTCTACTTTGCGTTTTAATTGCTGCTTCTTGAAGTGACATTCTCTCCTCCTCAGACCTTCCCCAGCTAATTTTAAAGGCCCTTGAAGGTCTGTCTGCCCCATCCCCACAAAGATGCATCAGCGTCGTAGCCCTAAGATCTTAAGTAGAATGATCTGTAGATTATTATACACTTTTAATAATGAGCTTCATCGTTCTGTAGGTTTGTCTTTGACGTTTCATTCCTTCACATGACAATAAGTATTTTCATCAGCAATGATTCTATTTGAAAATATTTAGGGAATTAAATGTCATGTATGTATTTTTTTTTTTTTAAACAAGTTTTTGTTGGCATCAATCAGTACGTAGAACAGTTAAAGGGGTATTCCACTCAAATATAACTTTTGATATGTTGCTGCCCATGGTGAGACTAACAATTCCTTCCATACTTGTTATTATCTATTCAGTCTCCTTCTCTCAGTTCTAAGCTGTTGCTTTCTGCTGAAGACACAAAAATCTGTGTGTGAGCATTTCTCTCCGAGGCTATGTTTCTCTCTGAGGCTATGTTCACATGCTGTAAAATAATGACCGCCGTTTCAATTTAAAATTACGGCCATTGTCCTTATTCTTCTATGATTAACATGAAAGTGTATGGCCTTTGGTACACACAATGAATAAAAAAATGGCTGCAGTCAATTAATGCTTGTATGGTTAATTTGCGGCCGTTATTACTCGAACAGCAGCCATTATTTTAAGGTGTTGACACACTAATTTTTTTTTCCACTCTTCCTTTAATTTCCCCATAATTTCCACTATATTAAATGGGACTTTAAAAAACCACACCCAAAAGGGTGTGAAGAGGTGGCCATGGCAAACGTAATCTTAAAAAATTTACCAGCAGCCACCATTGTAATGACGGACACCTAAGTATGTTAAACAACGGCTGTTATTTGATACTTAAAATAACGGCTGTTGAAAATCATTGTGTGAACATAGCCTGGAGAGGCATCTCATATAAATACGCAGGAGATTATAGTGTGAGTTAGAAAACAGATGTTCTAAATGATTTGTAGGCCTCTTGCTGCATAAGATAAGAATCCGAGCAGAGAGAGTAAAATTTGATGAGACTCATGCCTCTCTGTCTGTGCAAAGCCTGAAGCATTATGGGAAATGTAGTCTGCAATATTAAAGATATAACAGGAGGGAAGGAGGAATCCTGTGGCACATCATCTAAAACAGGCATACCCAAAGCACTGCAGATCTGTACTCCTGCTAATATATTTTTATAAATGTAACCATTAAGCTTCTGTGCCTCAGCTAAGATCTGTAACCATAAAGATAGTTCTGCCAAAATAGTTTGTGAAAAAATATTAATCAAACCAGATCTGACTGAATGACGTTAGTCTTTTTTATATTCTTGTAAATGGAAACCATGAAAGAAATCTAATTCAATGTTACTGTACATGCTAAAAATGTCATAAAAAATACATTGTATCCATGTTTTCCAGGACTCCCCGGGGCTGCACCCAACTTTTTCAGCCACTGGTAATCAAATGACGAGTGTTTGAGTTTGAACGAACCCGAGCCTGCTCAAAGATTGCTCCTATCTTCGAAGCAATTGTTCAACCAGTAAGTGCAAAAGTTAAAAAAAATAAAAAAAAAATAAAAAAATAATAGAATGTTGTTGGCTTCAGAACTGGCATATAAAGGTAATTAATGCTTATGTTTTTTTTTTTTTACCTGATGTTGGAGTACCTATTTAGGCCGTGTTCACACACAGTGTGTGTGTGATGTTCACCTGGCCGATACTATAATATTTACCAGATTAATGTCACTGTTTATCTGAATTGGAATACATTCAGGTGTGCCCGCACTCTAATTATCCATAGAGCACAATGTAAAGTACGTCCGGGAGCCGTACTTTACACTGTGAGTACACGCTGTTCATTGAATAGCGGCCGCACAAAATAGACCTGTCAATTATTTTGTGTGGCAACAGAGAACCACGGCTGTAGTGTGTACAGAGTGTATACATAATGGCCGTGATTCAGTGCAATCTAATGTAATGCCACAGTGTCATTAACAATGTCATTGTTACAATGTGCAACAACGACCGTTGTTTAAGGAAAAAATATGAGACCTTAAAATAATGGTCGGGAAACGCTGATTGCAGACCCAAACTAATCCATGGAAAATTTTCTAAAAGCACAGTTAAATCGTTTTTTTTTTTTTTTTTTTTTTTTCTCCAATGTTGGTGACAAAAACAGACCAACAATGGTAAAAATTTTAAGATAATAAATTTAAAGGAAATAAACATAGGGTTGATTATATATGATATAGGTGTATATAACATTCAATATTAAATATAATTTAGCAAAGCATTAAAAAAAAAGTCGGCTTCCGGTTCCGGCGCACGCGCCAGCAGTCCCATGTAGCAGGAGCTCCGTGACCGCAGTACCTCCCGCCGCTCCTCGCACTTTACCGATCACCATCCAGTGTACCCTACCAACTTCTCCACTCACCTCGGAAGATGGAGAGGTATATAACCAGACCGGGGGAGCAGGGGTCAGCTTCCACCGCGCCTCCGATCCAGCAACATGCAGGGACGGGGAAATCTAAGATGGCGCCGAGCGCCGCTGCACAGAGAGAACAGCAGCAGACATGGGACGCAGAGCCGGACATAGCGCCTTCACAAGACTCGGTGAGCGGTCAAGAATTTATAATTCCGGGCTCCCCTATGTCCTGCAGGGCGTTAGCCATAGAAGTGGCCAAAGTGCTCGCCCTAGACATTATTGCATCACTAGAATCCACCATTGCTGGCGCCCTAGCAAAAATCCAGACTGAGGTGGCGTCACACACAGAACACTTAGCCTCCATAGACCACAGAATGGAGATGGTGGAGGCAGAGTTGGAAGACACGCGGCACAAAGTGAAAACCTTACTCAAATCCAATAAGGAACTGAGGGACAAGACAGATGATATTGAGAACAGGTCCAGGAGGAGTAATTTGAGAATCGTGGGACTGGCAGAGTCCATAACGTATAATCACTTGGCTGTGATATGTTCTGAAGAAATTCCTAAAGCGCTGGGGCTAAACCATGCATGTATTGTTGAGAGAGCGCACAGAGTGGGCCCCCCAAAACCGACTCAGCAGGCTGCTCGGGACTCGCCACAGAACATGAGACCCCGTCAAGTCATTGTCAAATATTTAAATTATATGGACAAAGCCACTCTGCTGCAAGCGGCCAAGAAATCGTCTCAAGATCTCATCATTAGAGGCTGCAAGATACTGCTATTCAGCGATTACTCTGCAGAAGTGGCAAAACGTCGCAAAGCGTTCGCTCCAGTCTGCACGTCTCTAGTACAGCTACAAATGAAGTTCTTCCTGCAATTCCCAGCATCCCTAAAAATCTTCAAAGAAGACGGTTCTGCACTCACCTTTACCTCACCCGCAGCAGCGCAGGACTACATAAAGAACCTGAGACACCCAGACGCCAGTCCCCCTGAGCCTTCGAAACGGAGGAGGACGAACAGTCCACGCACTGAGGAAGACTCCATGGCTCACTGAAGATACTCTGGTCGATACTAGAGTCGCCCTCCTGCTCCTCTCATAGACCTTACCTGATTACATTTCTTTACCTATATTGTTCCTGGGTATTCAAGCTATGACCTTACCATTGTCCTTCTGTGTGCCTAACCTATATCCCGACATTTTTGGAGGTTTTTCTATTTTTTGATGGCATCCCATACCAGGACGTCCCCTTTGGTCCCCTAATGAAGTGGATGTTCTCTCCTGCCCTCCCATTAGAATTTCTATCCCCCCCTGGCCGACATTTCTCTCCTTCCTCCCCCCCCCACCCCTCCCCTCATCCACTCCATCCCTCCTTCCCCGTCTCCCATTTCTCTCCCCCCTCCCCCTACCCCCTTCAGTCCTGATTCCCCCCCCCTCTCTCCCCCCCCCTTTTTTTTTTTTTTTTTTTTCCTTTCTCGATCTGAGGCTTCCCATACCATGCCTAAATAGACCCCGCAAAGCGGGAGGTGGATGGGTACCGGGGCACTTCCCTGTATTGATCTCATCCAGTCAGTTAAGTGGGCGAACGGGATACGCCCATAAGGCGACGCGAAAGAAGCGAAGTCCGTTAGAAAGTTCGTCTCGTGCTTGATAGGTTTAGTGTACACGGTCCTTGGAGGGCCCCCTACCAGGGCCCTCAAGTTCAGATGTGTTTGTACAATTTTTGTTGGGTGGGTGTTGGGGAAGGGTGGGAGGGGGGAGGGGTGTTGGGTATAGGGGAGGGGGGGAGGTTTTCCTCGGCAGTCACCTTAGTGCCATCCATTCTATGCCTGCGATTCTCTCACTGGCCAGCTAAAATATCCATTTGGTTACTTAACCCAATATGAAGCTAGCTACCTGGAATGTTAAAGGTCTCCGGTCCCCCAATAAGAGAATGATGGTTCTTAGACACCTAAAGAGGCTAAAGATAGACTGTGCTATTTTGCAAGAAACCCACCTAGAGGAAAGTGACTTCCCCAGAATGCAGAAATTGTGGGTAGGCCAGGTGCTGGGTTCGCCGGCAAAGAATGGTAAGGCTGGAGTCCTATTCCTTTTTCACAAAAATTTACATTATCACGTGGTAACCCATGAACATGATGAGGAGGGGAGATTAGTTCATGTGATCTTAGATGGTCAAATGGGCAGATTAAGCATTTATGGTGTGTATGGTCCAACAGAAGCTAATACTTCTTTTTTTCAGACGCTAGAGACTTATGTGCTGGAAGATAAAGAAAGACATATCATGATAGGGGGCGACCTAAATACTGTACTGTCCACGGCAGAGGACCGAAAGAGGACTAACACTGTGAGGGTACCAGAGAGGACACGTGACAAGGTACTTCACCCCTTCCTCGCTTCGACAGGTATGATGGATGTGTGGCGAACAGCTAATCCAATGGATAGGGAATACACACACTACTCACATGCCCATCTGGTGTGGTCCAGATTGAATTACTGGCTTGCTTCTTCAGACCTGTCTAACCGATTGCAGAAGCCCACTATCGAGGACCTAGTGATTTCGGATCACGCACCTATAACTCTCACACTGACCGACACATACCAAAAAGGCACGGATTTTTTATGGAGGTTTCATCCCTATTTAACCAGAGATGAGGGCTTTATGGATGTGCTCAAAGGGTGGTGGCTACAGTTTGCGACTGACAATGCCCAACACAGAGAGGATTCCCACCTTTACTGGGACACGGCAAAGGCCGTGCTCCGTGGCAGAATTTTGGCTTACCACCACGCTGTTAAAAAGAAAACATTACAGGCGGTGAAAGAGGCGACAGACAAGGTGCGGTGCGCTTACACAGCCTACCTGTCGTCTTTGACGACAGAGGATAGGGAGGCATGGTCCAAAGCTAAAATGGAATATGATGTGTGGTGGGAGAGGTCGGAGGACATGAGAAAGGATCAGAGGGAGGCAGATCAGAGGTAAATACAACCCTACGTATATCAGGTCCCTGCGCAGTTCCTCGGGAGACTTGATCACAGACCCAGGGAAAATTAATAAGGTGCTGGGTAATTATTACAAGGAGTTATATACTGCCCCTACGCGAGACATTAAACGGGCACAGGAGTTTCTAGATGGAGCTGACATACCTTGCTTACAGGAGGAAGATAGGGCTGTCTTGAATGCTCCGATAACTGTGGAGGAGGTGGAGGCCACAATCAAACATCTAGCCTCGGGTAAGGCGCCTGGTCCAGACGGGTTCCCTGGGGAATTTTACAAGGCCTTGGCAAAAGAAATCTCCCCTACCCTGACGGCCGTGTATAATCGGATACTCTCAGAGGCGTCTCCATTACCCTCGGGTGACATGGCACATATACGAGTGCTATATAAAAAGGGAAGGACCCAACTGACCTGGGGGCGTATCGCCCAATATCTCTTATCAACCAGGACATTAAGATCCTCTCTAAATTACTGGCAGACCGTCTAGCTACCTTAATGCCATCTATCATAGGCCCACATCAGGTCGGGTTCATTAAAGGCCGCTCAGCGGTGACACACATTAGAACTGTTCTGGCGGTCCTGGAACACACTAAACGGGGCGCGGGTGGTGGACAGGGTCTGGTGGCCTTGGACGCAGAAAAGGCCTTCGATAGTGTCGATTGGGGTTGGCTACAGCTAGTGCTTGATAAATTTGGTATCACTGGCCCCTTTCGACATTATCTGAGGGCCATCTACACGACCCCAAAAGCTCAGGTATATTCCATGGGACATCTGTCTCCGCCATTTAATTTACAGAAGGGGACGAGACAGGGCTGCCCCCTGTCCCCCCTATTATTCAACCTGGCCCTGGAGCCACTGGCCCTCCACCTGCGCCACAGCTCCCTATATGATGGGATACAAGTCGGTGCGAGGACTGTTAAGTTGACATGTTTTGCAGACGACATGTTATTATATATGCATAATCCACAGGGGCAACTGCCGGGGGTGCTTCGGTTCCTCGAGGACTTTGCAGGAATCTCAGGTTACAAAATAAATGCCTCCAAATGCCAATTACTGCATATAGGGGATCTGCCTCCCTCTGACATTAAAGTAGGAGATGTCTCCTTACGACAACGGACAATCACATACTTAGGGGTGAAGATGGGCAATTCACCGTCCTCTCTATACAACCTTAACATTTCGCCAATTATAGGGAAAATTGTAGGGGAATTAGAAAGGTGGAAGACATTGCCCCTCTCTCTTTTTGGCCGAGCGCATCTGTACAAGATGGTGAGCTTTGCACGTTTATTATATCCTCTACAGACCATACCACTCTTAATCAAACATATAGACCATCAGAAATTACAGACGGCAGTGCTGTCTTTCCTATGGAAAGGCAGGAGGCCTCGTATTGCTTACAACAAACTGGCTCTTCCGAAGAGAGAGGGGGGCTTACAATTACCACTACTGAGGGGATACAACCTGGCAGCTTTATTCCGACACATAAGGGACTGGATACATGGTACGGAGTATTTCTCCACTCCTAACATAGATCAGGCGCTAGCGGGAGACTATGACCTGGTAGCCCTACTGCATAGTAAATTTGCGGCCCTTCCACCACATATCAAATCCAGTACCGTTTTAGGGGACACGTTAGCTGCTTGGAGGGCTGTCAGAAAATTATTCGGCTTACCCTTCCAAATCTCACGTTATCTACCTCTCTGGCGACCTCCATCCTTCCCTCTGAGTAGGGTGAATAAACTCTTCAGGAACTGGGTTTCTAGTCCAATTCAGACGGTGGGTGACATCATGGACTTATCTGATGGCTCTTACCTCTCCTGGGACGAGACAGCCGCTAAGGGCCATTTTGGCCATAACCATTACCTGCAGTATTGCCAACTGAAGGAACACTGCAAGACATTAGCTTCATCGTGGGGAGCGAAGGAGTTGGCCGAAAATTTTGACGATTTGATTGGTCCCAGGTCACGACATGACTCACTGTCATACTTATATGGTGTAATACGTAAACAGATGCTTTTTAGGGACAAGAGAGACCTTTTCAGTAAGTGGGCAACCGAACTTGCTGATGAGGGTATCTCGGAACAGTTACTGAAAGGGTGGGAGGGAGTAAGGAAACATATGGTGAATGAGCAATGGCGGGAAATGTTTTTCAGGATCCTGCACAGAGCGACGTATGCATTTAATATACCGTACAGAAATGCTCCGGCTCATTACCTGAGGGAATGCCCGAAGTGTCAATTGTCTAAGGCAGATTTGATGCATGCGCTGTCGCACTGCCCTTATATCCAGCCCTTCTGGGTCTCTGTGCAGGGTTATCTAAAACAAGTGTGGGAAGCTGAAGTGCCTTTACGGCCCCGGACCATGATTTTTCATGACTATGCATTAGACCAGTCAGACCTATCTTTGGGCATTGCAGGGGTCAAGATGCTGCATATTGTTTGCCTGGTGGCAAAGAAATGTATTTTACGCCATTGGCTGCAACCTGATATCCCCTCCTTGGGAGAACTGACATCTGTCTTACACAAATTGCTTCTGTACGATAAGATTATGACACTGAGACACAAAGAAGCGGAGACGAAGAAGTTTTTTCATAAATGGAAGGCTTTTATTTGTCACCACTTCTCACGTACGGAACTTGATGACTTAATGCATAACTTTAGAAGCACTGGCTGGTATAACACAGAGGCACTGAAAGGCACATTAGGAATTTTAGAGATACAGAGAGCTGGGTGACTGCCGAGGGAGGGGAGTTGGGAGTTGGGGGGAGGGGTTGCTCTATTATGGGGTTTTATTATGGGGTTCCAATTACATTTTGGTCCAAATAAAAAAAAAGGATGTTTTGTTGATAGATTAAGCACCTGTTTGTGATTATTCTAAACCATGACCGCACAATACTCACCAGCGAAGGTCGGTCCTGGTATTGACTTGCTAACTTCGGCTATTGCCACATGCCTTGCGCGTCAGGATCGCCTTGCAACATGCTCTTCGTCAGTAGAGCTTGAGACTTTTTAACCACAGCCTGAATGCCAGACAACTGGATCTCATCCCTGCCTACAGATTCTGGCAATTCTCCTGCGGAACAGGGACACAATGGGGGCGGGCGTGGTACTGGGTCCTAACTCTTTTTGATGTGCTTACTGTGACCTTATAACTCTGGTATTGTTCTTGTATCTGTTCATATATGAAAACAATAAAAATATGTTTAAAAAAAAAAAAAAAAAGTCAGGGTTTCTTCAAAATTACGAGTTTTCAGGGTTTTTTTTGTAACTTTTCACTGTTATTTTGCTGTTTTAAACTTTTCCAAAATATCAGTTGAAGCTTTTTCTCCTGACATTGTGCAGAGTTTTAGCCTCAGCCCTTACAGACTGTTTTGTCAATCATGGCACTATGGCGTTACTGCGCTTATCTCTTAATGATAAAGCCATCGAACTGTTGAACCATCCCTCCAAGATAACTTGTTAGTATATCTGCCTTCATTTTATGTCTCCATGTTTCTCATTAAAAAAAAGGGAGAGATTTGAGGTTGAATAACATGTAGCATTTTTCATAGAAACAGATTTACAGTTCTTCCTGACATAGCACCTGGAACACTGTGTACTGACACCGGAAATCAATGTGTCTGTATTACACAGCTATGCTCAGATCAGTGTAGTAGAGCAGTGCTGTGGAATATAAATTGCTAGGAAGATGAGAGAGAGGGAGAGAGCAGTGTTACTTGGTTACAATTCCTTGGGCTATTGGAATTTTCTATCTGGTTGCTACATTATTGCTTTCTTGCTGACATATTATGAGTGCCCACTTCATCAGTTGTTAATGTACTGCTTGACATTGGTCAGAATGAACTGGTATTTTCTGGATGTAAATATATTCAGCTTTCATGGACTGGGCTAATATGAATGTCATTTTTCAGCTAGCCAAGAAATATTTCTTACCATTTGGAATAGGAAATCATGGAATGTCTACCAGTTTATGTTTAAGGTTTTTGCAACCTAACAATTTTACTTTACTGCATAGGAATTGAACATTTTACCACCAGATATTTATTCTGAAGGGAAAAAAAATGTCAGAATATAACTGATAACTGTAGTAGTGTGTCACATATGCTGACTGGGTTATATACACTCACTGGCCACTTTATTAGGTACACCTGTCCAACTGCACGTTACCACCTAATTTCTAATCAGACATGGCGGCAACTCAGTGCATTTAGGCATGTAGACATGGTCAAGACAATCTCCTGCAGTTCAAACCGAGCATCAGTATGGGAAAGAAAGGTGATTTGAGTGCCTTTGAACGTGGCATGGTTGTTGGTGCCAGAAGGGCTGGTCTGAGTATTTCAGAAACTGCTGACCTACTGGGATTTTCACGCACAACCATCTCTAGGGTTTACAGAGAATGGTCCGAAAAAAAAAAAACATCCAGTGAGCGGCACTTCTGTGGGCGGAAATGCCTTGTTGATGCCAGAGGTCAGAGGAGAATGGGCAGACTGGTTCGAGCTGATGGAAAGGCAACAGTGACTCAAATAGCCAACCGTTACAACCAAGGTAGGCAGAAGAGCATCTCTGAACGCACAGTACGTCGAACTTTGAGGCAGATGGGCTACAGCAGCAGAAGACCACACCGGGTGTCACTCTTTTCAGCTAAGAACAGGAAACTGAGGCTACAATTTGCACAAGCTCATCGAAATTGGACAGTAGAAGATTGGAAAAACGTTGCTTGGTCTAATGAGTCTCGATTTCTGCTTGAACATGACAATGAGTTCACTGTACTTCAATGGCCTCCACAGTCACCAGATCTCAATCCAATAGAGCATCTTTGGGATGTGGTGGAACGGGAGATTCGCATCATGGATGTGCAGCCGACAAATCTGCGGCAACTGTGTGATGCCATCATGTCAATATGGACCAAAATCTCTGAGAAATGCTTCCAGCACCTTGTTGAATCTATGCCACGAAGAATTGAGGCAGTTCTGAAGGCAAAAGGGGGTCCAACCCGTTACTAGCATGGTGTACCTAATAAAGTGGCCGGTGAGTGTACATTAGAGCCTTAATTCCATGAGTGACCTTGGGGTGTAAAGAGGTGAACTCACTTTCACACTTGCCTATAACAATAGGATATGAAGAAGTTAAGCACACCCTACAAACAAGTCCAACCATCCTACCTATGACACCAGTGGATTGGAGGACACAGTTTGGACCCTCTGGTTTTCTCGGCACATATCAACTCTATTTCTACTCCACTTACAAAGTGAGAATCTAGAGATGAGCCAAGCGAATCCAGCGAATCAAAATTCTCTGTGAACCGGGCTGTCAATTTGCTTCATTCTGCTAAGTGAATTCCTGCCAATTTGTTAAGGAAATTTGCAAGAAAAAAATAAATAAATAATAATAATAATAATAATAATAATAATAATAATAATAAAAAATGGCGGACACACATGCTTTCTGGAGCATCACTGGGCAGGAGAATCCCTAGCACATGTCCAATCAACTGCAGGCCCCTCTGTGATGTCAGCACCTCCCCTTCTATATAAGGCAATTCTGTAACGGAGGTGGCCAGTCAGTTGTAAGTGGAGAAGAGAGAAAGATGGCAGCAGACAGTTAGAGCAGAGAATGGAGAGACTAACAGAGTTATATATGGACAGACAGGACAGGACAGGAGAGTGTATTGTGGGTGATTTTTTTTTTTTTTTTGTAGCTGTCAACCAAGTATCCAGTTTAAGTAACTGGGTGCCTATATATACAAGTGAGGACACAGTCCATATTATTCAGTCACTGGGCACTGTAAACTCCTATACTGAGTTTACTGGGATAAGTGAATGGAGAATGCGCCTTACATAATGAGTGGTCGCGCTGCACTCCTACTGTGTTATACAAGTTTGGATGATTGATTGGAACGGAGCCAATTTTCGTTTCTGCGTTTTCTTTTTTTCCTCCTTGTGTTTAAAAGGCCATAGCACTTGCACTTTTCCACCTAGAAACCCATATGAGCCCTTATTTTTTGAGTCACTAATTGTACTTTGCAATGACAGGCAGAATTTTTGCATAAAGTACACTGCGAAACCAGAAAAAAATTCAATGTGTGGTGAAATTGAACAAAAAAAGCGCATTTTTTTTTCATTTAGGGGTTTTTTGTTTTTACGCCATTCACCCTGGGGTAAAACTGACTTGTTATTCATGTTCCTCAAGTTGTTACGATTACAACGATATGTAACATGTATAACTTTTCTTTTATCTGATGGCCTGTAAAAAATTCAAACCATTGTTAACAGATATATGTTCCTTAAAATCGCTCCATTCCCAGGCTTATAGCGCTTTTATCCTTTGGTCTATGGGGCTGTGTGAGGTGTCATTTTTTGCACCACTCTGTTAACTTTCTACCGGTACCTTGATTGAGCATATACGACTTTTTGATCGCTTTTTAATACATTTTTTATGGATTTCATGCGACCAAAAATGCGCAATTTTGCACTTTGGGATTTTTTTTGCGCTTACGCCATTTACCGTGCGAGATCAGGAATGTGATTAATTAATAGTTCGGGCGATTACGCACGCGGTGATAGCAAACATGTTTATTTATTTACTTTTATTTAAAACATGGGAAAAGGGGGGTGATTCAAACTTTTATTAGGGGAGGGGGCTTTTTACTAATAACAACACTTTTTACATTTTTTTACACTTATACTGGAAGCCCCCCTGGGGGACTTCTAGTATAAGTGCACTGATCTCTCATTCAGATCTTTGCTGTGTACTGTAGAAAGGTGAATGGTAAGATACTGGAGGGGGTGTACATCTCACCCAGGCTGCTAGCTGGGATGAGATTGTAAACTCCAGGAAAGATGTGGTTCAGCAGAGATATTCTGCTGAGCTGTTGTTTATTATTTGCGGGCCTGGATTTTATTGGAATGGCGGGTAGGTTGGTAGTGGGACCTGTCATTCCCTCCCCACTCCAGTCCACACCTTGCACACAGGTGTAAGCAGGTACTAATCGCTCCAGTTCAAAAAAGGCAGCTCAGAGGGCTGAATGTTGCTGAGAGCCTGGAAGCCACTGACCTGTGTCAGATGCTGCTGTTTATTTCTGTTTGGTTGAGTCAGGTGAGACCTTTGTTTAGTTAGAGCCCAGCCGGGCAGGAGTTTATTTTGTATCCTGTTTTTGCACAGTGCTGCTACATTTGCTTTTGTCTGAAACTTTATATGCCACAATAAAGCCAAGTTGGACTTTTTATGTTAAATTGGCATAAGGACTGCATTATTCTCGCTACCCCTGCTAAAGATCCCCCACAATACTTATACAGCAAAGATCAATGAGATCGGCACTCGGGTGCTTTCGGCTGCTGCAGCCGAATACAAACAAGTGCCGAGCCGGGATCAGCGCCATTTTGGAGCTGACACCCAGCCGGTAAAGATGTGTGGATCGATCCACCCCACTAGACACCAGGGAAGTGCTGCATCCGGTAATCGGATGCAGCTGTCATCTTTGACAGCTGCATCTGATTACTGTATTAGCGTGCACGACGATCGGACTGTGCCCGCTAATTGCCATGGCCCCGGGCTACAAGCAGCACCCGGGACCGCGGCGGTTCAGAACACCTCTTGCGGACGTAAGATGTACCGGTACGTCATGCGTTCTTAAGAGGTTAAATTGTGATTTTCCAATTTTTTACACTTTTAAAAAAACATGCATTAACAAATTTGTTCTTCTTTAATAGTCCCAGCACTCTAGATATTATAGTTTGGCTGTTTTATTGAAATTAGACCCAGATTTCGCAAAGCTTGTGAAACGAATTTCCCATCCCAACTAGTAATGAATTAGTAACATCCCAACTAGTAATGAACAAACATCTGTTCAGATCCCAAACACGAACATATAAAAAAAAAAATTAATAATCCTGATCGGTTCATGTCTGTGTTCGCCGAACATTAATGAAGGTACAGTAGAAGCATACGTTTTGGTATACGCACATGCATACAGATTATCAGGTGCGTAAATTATGCAGTTGTTACCACCACTTATTAAATAGGGATAATATGTCCCACACCACATAAGCACTGCTCTCCAGCAATCAGAATGTTAACACTTTATCACCTATGCATTCTTTGGCTATGTTCACACAATGTAAGTTCTGTAGTAATCGCAGCCGTTGTTGCAAAGGCCGTGGTTAGTACGGAACTTATGTTGTGCTGAAGGCTGAGGGAATCCCCGCCAGAGTGTATACATATCCGGTCTGGATCCCTAGCGGCGCCACAAGAAACTGACATGTCAGTTTTCTGCGGCCGCTATTCAATGAATAGCGGCCGCAGAAAACGCTGTCAAAGTAGCAGGAAATTCGGATGCAGGCGCGCACGGTGGTGTCCACATCCGAATTCAGCGGCGCTAAAGATCATCCGGCCGGTACAGGAAGATCTTTTCTGGGGGCAAGCGTTCCGTGACCCATCCGGGTCACGGAACAGCTGGTCTCATACAAAGTGTGAACATAGCACAAAAGGACCGATCTACACAGGGCTTACACAAAGAAACAAAAGAAAATGACAAGTGTGACAAGGCACAAGGTATTGTAGTTGATGACAGATACGTGTCACCGCGGTTCAAGGCCTCGCTGAAGTAGGCCGGATAGTATTGGTCAGTAACCATAGGTTACTGACATGTTTTTCAAATTTACCATAGCTGCTTTCAAGCAGTTGTTCCGGGCCGGATTTTCACTGGAGTATCGTCTCAGAGTTGGGTGTGATGACTGCTCCCTTGTATCCATCTCGGGTTTTCCCCGGTCTATAACAGCCAGGAGATTAGGTGAGCTGTGTGTGGTGTGTAACTCCAAGGCTGGAGCAGAGAAGCTGGAGAATCTGCTTTAGCCTAAAATGACTGTTCTGGTGAGAAAATCCTGTTTTTATTTAACCCTTTGTGTTTGAAGCAAGGCTATCTTTATGTTATTTCCACCTGCGGAAGAGTTGTTGTTTTATTACTGCTTGAACTTGGTGAAATAAAACCCATTTATTTTTAACTCTGCTGTGTCTGTGATACCTGTGACGGAGTTAATCCCCCACACATGCTAACAATCAAAGCAGATATAAACTAATAAGTAGAGAAATAAAAGAAAATACCTAAATATTTACTGTTTGCACAGTGTTTTCTGTATCCCTGGGGTTGGGATGAAGAATTAGGACACAAATCCATCACCTTGAACATTGAAAGGGATGCCTTTCTATTATTAACATTGACCCAGATTTATCAATCTGAGATAAAAATCTGACAAATAACAAGCAATCACAGCTCAGCTTTCAATTCTCAAAATCTGGGCTATTGTATTTTATTTTATAATTTGCAGAACTGTTTATGGCTATGTGCCCACTAAGCCTATTTTTGTCCAATCTACGGATGTCTTTAGGATGGCCATCATTTTGACTGTCAAATGATTGTCAAATGTAACGCTGTAGGGCTATGTTCACACACCATCAAAATAATGGCTTCCATTTAACAGTAAATAACGTCCGTTATACGAACAACTACTGTTGCTAACAAATAACAGCCACTAAACGGCGGCTATCCAGTCCAATAAAAACTGCTGTCATTTTGACGATGTGAACATAGCAGAACCCTGTGAAAAAAAAAAAAAAAACTGTATAAAGTCTGAATAAGAAAGCTGCAGTCAAACTCCTGTCAGTGGCTTTTCTCTCAGGGCAGCATGGTGGCTGAGACATCTGCAAGAAGTTTGTAGGGACTGAATTGAGTGTAAAGCACTGTGGAATAAGTTAGCTATATATATTTAAAGGAATTCTTATTAGTCGGGTAGTAGAAATTTCGACATTCCCAATCCTTCTGTCTTACAACATATGCTGTTGGGAGGGAATTGGAAAGCCACCATACACATTAAAGCGACTCTGTACCTACAATCTGACCCCCCAAACCGCTTGTACCTTCAGGTAGCTGCTTTAAATCCAAGATCTGTCCTGGGGTCCGTTCGGCAGGGGATGCAGTTATTGTCATAAAAACAACTTTTAATCCTGTAGCGCTGTGTCTAACAGCCAGGGCTTACATTTGTATGTGCATTAGGCTGGCACTACCTCTCCTTCCTTCCTCTCCACCCTCCTCATCATTAGGAATGCTCCAGGCAGATTGCTACCTATTCCTCACCTGTGTGTATAATGAACATGGGCTGGATTGTTAATACACCTGTGCAAAGTTCAAACAGCAGTAAATGTTCCTGGAGCATTCCTAATGATGAGGAGGGTGGGGAGGAAGGAAGGGGAGGTGGTGCCAGCCTAATGCATATACAAATGTAAGCCCTGGCCGTTAGACACAGCGCTGCAGGATTAAAAGTTGTTTTTATGACAATAACTGCATCCCCTGCCGAACGGACCCCAGAACAGATCTTGGATTAAAAGCAGCTATCCAAAGGTACAAGTGGTTTGGGGGGACAGATTGTGGGTACAGAGTCGCTTTAAATGGTCAACTGGTCCAGGTTTGCCTGGCACATAACTATGTGTATGGCCAGCTGAATAGAGAAGCTCCGTCTATTGGTCAAATCCGATAACCACTAAGAAGGAATAACTCCCAGTATAAATTTTACCTTGTAGTGGAGAATATGTGGTTGACTGCATCCTTGTTTTTAGAACCCTGACCCAAGCTAAAACTACTACAATGATTCTCCAAAAAGCAGACCTACCTTGAAAATAAGACCTAGCTTTATTTTGCAGACTTTTTGTGGTAAACTTGAAATGAAAGCCCTACCTAAAATATAAGATCTAGTTATAGTCATCTGACCAGATCCCTGGCACTGGTTGGCTGAACATTAGCCAATCAGGGTCAGACTTGTTATGGTTGGCCCCACCTGATCAACACAAGCTGCAGTGGAGGCAGGAGGGGTAAAAAACTGCACAGTAGGGGACATTGAATATGGGGGAGGGGGACTACCTGCAGAGAGGGGATGTATTTAGTATGGGGAAAGAACTACAGGGGAGGGTATATAATATGGGGACTACCTGCAGAGTGGGGTTGTATACAGTACGGGGAAAGAACTAAAGGAGGGAGGTATACAGTATGATGGAACAACTACAGAGGAGGAAGGTATACAGTATGGGGGGACATTACAGCAGTGGGGAGGAGTACATATTATGGGGAAGACTACAGTACATAGGAGGGAGATATACAATATGAAGGCATAACTAGGGGGAACTTACAGTAAAGGAGCCTAAGAAGACATACAGTACAGCTGAAAACTACCACATGGAAAGGGTCATACAGGTATTTCTCCAAAAAGAAAATTGTACCCCAAAAATGTCTCCTAGCCCATTTTTAGGAAAAACAAAAATAATATAGGACCCTGTCTTATTTTCACAGAAACATGGGACCTATTCTTTTTTATATTTAAATATGCTACTTATTTCAGATTTTCTTTTTTTTTTTAAATAGTTTATAAAAAATTCTAAAATTACTATCTCAGAGTCAGAATTTATGGGGCAATTACAGAATAAGTTTGGTTTGGGACTATTTTTCACGGTATACCGGATAAACAGAATTGGACTATACAAAAATGCCTTTAAGTATAATGAAAATTGGGAAAATTTTAATTAAATATGGATGAAGAGTTAAATACTATTTACTGCTATTGTGTGGGACACATTGCGTGTAATGATTCTCTAGTTAACACTTTGATTTGACTACAGTTAATCTCTGTACTATAAGATGGATTTTAATTAGAGGATTTAATTTCCACAGTTTGCAGCATCATTAACACTTCCAGCTAAATGTCCCCTTCTATTGATGCTATGCAGTAGCCTTGCTGTGCATCACATTTCCAGTCTTCTTACCCGTGACAGCTTTCTATTTAGACGTGTTATTGGAAACGAATTGTAAAAAAAAATAATAATAAATGGTAATAATTGTGTTATGTGTATCAAGCTCAGTTGGGTTGACAATTGCTGAAGGTGTGCATACTTATAATTGCACTTGCATGGGTAAGGTTATGTTCACACACAGTCATTTTTTTTCCTGTTTTTCAACCATAACCAGGAGTGGATTAAAAATATAGAAGCTGTGTAAATTTTTCCATTATAATTTCATTTCCCCTTCTGGTTTTGGTTGAAAAATGAAACTGAAAAAAGACTGCTGCAAAACGACATTGTGTGAATATAGCCTACTGTATGTCTGGGACTCCCACCTATTATCAAGAGTGAGTCCCTTCAACCTAATTCTATATAAAGGCTATATTCACACATTTTTTTAGGGGAAAATATGGCCGTATTTTGATAATGACTGCCTAAAGGGAATTTGTCAGCTCTGAGCCCTACCTAAGGTGCTGACAGTGTGATGTATCTGGCAGTCCCCTAGTAAGCATGATACCTTTTGGTAGTTTGTCTGTGTAATGGATTTTGCACAATCCTACTTTAATGGTATGTGAACACTACGAAATCTGCACGGATCACCTGTGGCAGATTCCACAGCTCGCCCTCACTTATGGCTGTTCATTTTTTGGACGGACGGTGGAATCAGCTCGACCATAGAATCTGGCACACCTTACCACTCCTTTCATCTTCCTCCTCTTCATGAATAATCAATGCTGTCCGGGTTCCTGCTCGCTCAGCTGTCAGCCACTGTCTCTGATTGCAGATCAGTCCTCTGTAGGCAGTTTATGTCTGAAAGAAACACTCAGATATAGTTAAATCTCTGAGCCCAAATGTGCTAACACTTTGATGCTTCATTACAGTGCAAATTTTCATCTTTGTGCTTTCATTTTTTTCCTCCTAGTGTTTAAAAGGCCATATCACTTCCTTTTTTTTTCACCGACAGAACCTCACACTATTATTTTTGTCCCACTAATTGTACTTAGTGCTTAGTACTTTGTGCTTACGCCATTTACCGTGCAAGATCAGGAATGTGATAATTTAATAGTTCGGCGATTTTGCACGCAGCGATACCAAATATGTTTATAAATTTTTTTTATATTTATAAAATGGGAAAAAGGGGGGGGGGAGGGTGATTGAAATTTTTATCAGGGGAGGATTTTTGTTATTAATGAAAAAACTTTATATATTTTTTTTTACACAGTAATTAGAAGTCCCCTGGGGGACTTCTATATACTCAGCACTGATATTCCATTGAGATCAATGCTGCGTTTATTATAGAGCACTGATCCATTAGATTGGTGCTCTGTTGGTCTGGTCTGCTGCAGACCAGATCAGTGGAATACCGACCCAGGATCAGCGTCATTCTGACGCTGAGGCCCAGCCAGGTAAGTGAAACGGGTTGTGGAGGGGGCGATCTGCCCACTAGACACCAGGGATGGGCATAAATAGCAGTTTAGATGCAGCTGTCAGCCATTATAGCTGCATCTAAACGTCTCATTAATAGCACCCTGAATAGCTATTAATAGCACCCTGGATTGCGTCGGTTGAGAGTGGGGTTTCCACGCGAACTGTACAGTTACGTCAAGAAGGGGTTAAATAGCATAATCATTATTTAGGACTATATTTTCAGATCAAAAAATATTGTGTGAACATAGCCGTACAGAGGGTGCATTCAGCAACAGACTAAATGGAAAGGATGGTATGCTTGTGCACTATTCCATTAACCCCTAGGCGACCCTGAATGTACCCATACGTCCAGGGCCAACTCCATGTGTTTAGAGCAGGACCGCGCTCTGAACCGCCTTGTACCCCGGTGCCACTCGTAGCCAGGGACTGCGGCTATTAGCGGGCACAGTCCGATCGCCGTGCCCGCTAATACAGTAATCGGATGCAGCTGTCAAAGTTGACAGCTGCATCCTATTATATGATGCAGCCCGTTCCCTGGTGTCTAGTGGGCAGGATCGCTCAAGCAATCCACACATCTTAACCTGTCCGGGGTCAGCGACGTAATGACGCTGATCCCGGCTTGGCACTCGATTGCTTCTGTCTGCAGCAGCCGGAAGCAATCAATGTGCCTATCTCATCGATCTATGCTGCATACCTATGCAGCATAGATCTGTATGAGAGATCAGTGCACTTATCGTAAAGGTCCCCCAGGGGGGCTTCTAGTATAAGTGTAAAAGTACGAATAAAAGTGTTGTTATTAATAAAAAGCCCTCTCCCCTAATAAAAGTTTGAATCACCCCCCTTTTCCCATGTTATAAATAAAAATAAATAAACATGTTTGGTATCGCTGTGTGCGTAATCGCCCAAACTATTAATTAATCACATTCCTGATCTCGCACGGTAAATGTCGTAAGCGAAAACAAATCCCAAAGTGCAAAATTGCGCATTTTTGGTAGCATCAAATCCAGAAAAATTGTAATAAAAAGCGATAAAAAAGTCGCATATGCTCAATCAAGGTACCGATAGAAAGAACACATCATGGCGCAAAAAATGACACCCGACACAGCCCCATAGACCAAAGGATAAAAGCGCTATAAGTCTGGGAATGGAGCGATTTTTAGGAACATATATTTGTTAACAATGGTTTTAATTTTTTACAGGCCATCAAATACAATGAAAGTCATACATGTTACATATCGTTGTAATCATAATGACTTGAGCAAAATATATAACAAGTCAGTTTTACCCCAGGGTGAACGGTGTAAAAACGAAAAAAAAAAAAAAAAATAAATAAAAGAAATGCGTTTTTTTATTTTTTTTATTTCACCAGACGTTGAATTTTATTTCTGGTTTCGCAGTGTACTTTATGAAAAAATTCAGCCTGTTATTGCAAAGTACAATTAGTGGCGCAAAAAATAAGGGCTCATGTGGGTTTCTAGGTGAAAAAATGCAAGTGCTATGGCCTTTTAAAGTAACTGTACCACCAGGTCCAGGCTGAAGCACTGGAGGCGGGCCGACCCACCCTTAGTGGGAAGAAACCCCAGCCCCTTCATGACGTGACTCCATTAGAATCAATGGAACCCTATCATAGAGGGGCGGGGGGTTCCTCCCACTAAGGGTGGGTCGGCCCACCTCCAGTGCTTCAGCCTTGGCCTGGTGGTACAGTCACTTTAAGCACAAGGAGGGAAAAACGAAAATGTAAAAATTGAAATTGGCCCGATCCAAGGGTTAAAGTGGCATGTCTGTGTCTTGGCTGAACTCTGAGGGCTCCTTGGCTTGTGCTGTGCGGCTGAGATGACGCTGATTGTTAGATTTTGCTATTCATTTTGTAGTCATCTAAACACTGGCCTATTTTCTCTGCATAGGTTTGTTTCTCAGCCACACCCTGGTCTCTGTTGTAGTATTTTGACAACCTCGAAGTTAAGCTCTGTTTTGCTTTGGTTATTAGGTGACTGATAGGTCTGCTGACCTTTCAGCTATCACTTGTTTAGCTGTGTGTTCTGTGAGATCAGGGGGCCAATCCAATGGGGTCAGGTCTGAATTTCTGATCTAATAAAATGAGTTCTTAGTTACTGCAGGGTTTGCTGGTTATTGTGAGTTCTGCTCCTTGCATATTATCTTTGTCTCTTTGCATTATATCTTGACACCTTTGCCTTCCATTGAACTATCCTTGTTTGCCGCCCACCATGACTCCTGCTTTAACTCTGACTTCGCTGCAGGTTTGTGTATCTGTACTTTTGCTGCCCACCTGTTATTACCCGGACTGTCGACTATTCTTTGGGTGCCTTCACACCTACTGAATCTGCAGCGGATTTCACGCTGTGGATTCGCAGCGAAATCCACTGCAGATCCAGTACCATTAATCCTTATAGAGAACATACATTGACATCCCGCTGTGAGTATGTGCACCCCCTGCTGCCCGCCGCCGAGAGCATACATTATCTGCTCGGCGACGCAGCTGCATGTCAGGCTCCCGGCTCCGGTCCCGCTCAGCCAATCAGTGCTACTATAGAAGTACAGTTACATTGAGGGACTCATAGGTCATGTTTTCTCTAATTTTCTAACTTTTCTATACACAAAGGGAGAAATGTATCATCGTTTGACGTAAAAAAAATCTAATATTTACGCAATTGCTCTATTTTCAGAGCAGTTCTTTAAATGTTCTATTCCCATCCTTATAACACTTTTATTTTTTGGTCTATGAGGCTGTTTGAGGTGTCATTTTTTGCACCATAATCTGTACTTTCTATTGGTACCTTGATTGCATATATGGGAGTTTTTGATCGTTTTTTATTACAATTTTTCTAGATTTGATGGGACCAAAAGTCATCAATTTTGCACTTTGGCAGGTTTTTTGCGCTTATGCTGTGTACTGTGCAAGATCAAGAATGTGATCAATTAATATTTTGGGCAATTACTCACGCGGCGATACCAAATATGTATGTATGTTTATTTATAAAATAGGAAAAGGGGGGTGATTCTGACTTTTATTAGGGGAGGGGATTTTTTTTGTGATGAAAAAAACTTTATTTTTTATTTTTTTAACTTTAACTTTTAGTCCCCCTGGGGGGCTTTTGTTATTACTGCAGTGATCTCTATGAGAGATCACTGCAGTGTACTTACAATACACTGATCAATTAGATCAGTGATAGATTGCTTAGGATTTCTGCAGTCAGAAGCAATCTATAACCGAGCTAGGATCAGCGTCATACAGACGCTGAGGCGCGACCGGGTAAACAAAATGGATCGCGCCTCTGCGATCACAGGGGGCGATCTCCACCCCTAGACACCAGGGATGGGGCTGTAGCACTATTTAGATGCAGCTGTCAAAGCTGACAGCTGCATCTAAATAGCAATACAGCCCCATCCCTGATTAGCTAATTAGCCAGCCGCAGCAATTGGCTAATGCGTACGGTCCCTGGCTGTACATAACATCCGGGTGCTGCACGCTGCAGAGAGGGACGGCGCCGGGAGCCCTCTTTGCATCTCCTTAACGGCAGCATGACGCATATACTCGTCATGCGTCGTTAAGGGGTAAAGCTAAAAAGCTGTCGCAAATCCATTCCTGAGCTTGCGATCAAACCTCCCATTGAAATACTTGCTCATAAATGCAAAGACTAGATATAGAAATCAGCAAAGTTTTGAAAAATCTGGTTTGCCAGATTTTAAATTTTTTTGCGTAAAATTAGCAAACCTGCAAACTCAATCTTAATGAACAGCACTTAAACAGCTAAAGAATTGTTTAGCTGTTTTGGTGCATAACTTAACTGTCTGCGCACCTCCGATGTCCTCTTCCATGTCCTTGTGCTTCCAGCCTGCTCAGCCAATTACTGACTTTGGAAAGACAGCACCACAGCCAGTGATTGGCTAAGCGGGCTGTAATTCTCCAGACAAGAGTTACAGCCTGTTCCGCTGATCACTGTCCCATTTTATTTAGTCACTGATTGTCTGAGCAGGCTTTCACTCCATAGAGGAGAGGGATAGCTCACTCAGCAATCACAGACTGACTGAGCACCGGACAGCACCGAAGCCAGTGATTGGCTGAGCAGGTTGTCACCCTAGTCTGGAGAGTGACAGCCCGCTAAGCCAATCACTGGCCACAGAGGGACATGAAAGAGGAAACAGGGGATAGCAGGCAGATGAGCATATATATTTTTTTCACAACTTGAAAATTTAGCATGCAAAATTAGCCTTACCAACAAATTTTCACTTTACTTATGCCTATCCAGATAAACACCTAAACACATTTACACCTACTATGATAAATTCCCCCCAAAGTGTCTTTTAATGCCAAGGTTAAAGTGTTTTTTATTTTTTTTTATTTTTGAAGATCCATTGAATTTAGTAGTAAATGCGGTGAAAGAGAGGTGAAAAAAAATGTGTGCTAACGACTAAAAATAAGGTCCATTGTATGCAAAATAATGCCCGAATAATCGTCATGAACATTATTTGACATTTCATTGAATTATACTTCGGGAATAAAGGGTGTTACTTAAAAAAAAACTCCTGCCCCCTGTTACTTGTTTTAAGAGCATTGCTTTGGTTTAAGAGCTCCCTGTACTGGGTGAGGGGGCGAGTGGGGGAGGGTCATGGTGTGCACAGCGGGGTCTACAGTTCTGTACTTTGACCCAGGACGTCTCCCTCCCCTTCCATATCATAGCAGATCAACTTATGCTGGGGCTTGCATCAGGGGAGAGGACTATGGAGGTAATCTCTTTATGGCTTTAACCCCTCTCTACCCCGGACAGAGAGTGCTGCTATACTGTGCCCACATATGCCCTACGCATTCCTCCCTGCAGTCTCTTTCAGCCCATGTGTTTTCCATCCTCTCCATTCCTGCTATAATTTCCCTGCACTTACACTCAGCTATACACACTGCTGCTATAATGTGCCTGCACTTACACTCAACCATTCACACTGCTGTTTAGAGAATTTTCTGTCATTGTCCTCCTGCACACCTCTGTTATTCTCACTTCCTGATTGGTCCATGCTGAAAACACACCCCTTCCCCATTGCTGTCATATGACCACACAGACCTCTGACAGCAGCCCTGCTTCTCTATTCTAGCCTGTTGTACTACACTACTGCATTATTGGGATCTGCTGTTCTATCTGGAATCTACAAACTGCTGCTGTTTTTTTTTTCATTCCTATGCTTACTGTACATTATATACCACATGCTACGTGCTGTACTGTACAGTAACTTTCTAAATGTTTGTTTTCATGTTATTCAGAATTTTTAAAAAAATCATTATTTTGGGGGGTGGAGCCATTTGTCAGCATTTCAATGAATCCTTATGGGAAAATTTGCTTTGGTTTAAGAGTGATTCGGATTACAAGCACGGTGCAGGAACGAATTATGCTCGTAATCCAAGGCACCACTGTACTTAAAGTACAATATAGGATAAGGGGCTAGCACAGATGATGCTGATTTTATAGCCAATGTCAGGAGTAGATCCCAAACTTATGACATAGGAAAATGTATTTTCACCTTTAATAATCTGCTAGTTTGAGCTGCAAAAACAGCATTGAAATGGCAAAATGTAAAGACTCCCTTACAGTGCTGACATTTTAAATCTGGGCCTTCTTATACAATGGCCATGTTCCATGTCAATTAGAAACGGTGACCTGGTTTTACTGTTCCGTGTATGTGCAAGGATAAACCAGAGAAGCTAGTTTTCAGTACTTGACACAAACTGAATCAGTCAATGTAGAATCTCAGCTTCTTTTTGTTCCCTATCTTCCTCATTTACTCAGCCACATGAAAACACTTTGCTCTATGAGCTTTTCTATTCTCCTTTCATGCCAGAAGGTCAAGGCTGGGGGAACGAGCTGCAGAGCCAGTTTCATCTTACTAAGGGGATTACAGCTTGTTAGTGGAAAAGAGGAGTATGTTCTGACAATGAACTTGTTGCACTTCATAATAGTAGGAGAGTAGAGTACTGTTCAAGTTTTTCTTCCAAAAGAAGCATATTTGCCACTTGCAATGATCACCAACTAGAAACATTTACTTGTCTGTAGCGAAGTTTTTTTTATGTTTGGCAAAGTAGTGATTCTAAATAAAATATGTAGTTACCGTTGATGGGTCATTTTCTCTAAGAGTCTGTGGAAGTATATTCAGTTTTTGTTTTTTTTTTATTTGCCCTTGGTTCTCATTGCATAAAAATATGTTTTGTGCTGGACACAATTTCGGCGATGCTCTTTTATTAGAAAAAATACTTAACTAAGAGCTTGTTATGAAATGTCAGAAAGGCATGGGCCCCGTTGTTTTGAAAGGCCTGAACATATTCAGCTAGTGACTAGGTTTTGGTCATTTTACAAGCATACTGGCTAAAAAAAGTCCCAAATAAATAGCAACCAATCACAGCTCAGCTTTCATTTCTCAAAATGGGCTGTGATTGGTTGCTATCTGTCTGAGACAAATATGTGTCCAATTTTTATTTCAGACAGATAGATTAATCTGGGCCCCTACGGGGCATTCACATATTCTTTGCATGGTCCATAAATATGGACGATGTGTTACGGAACGGAATTCAGAGTTCCTGTCATCATCATTCATCAAGCTCTGAAACTGTTTATATTTTAAGGTACTGTGCTGGTACATTGGTCTTAGTTAGCATAATACACCTGTATTTTGAATGCAAAAATAAATAAATAAATAACCTGTGGAGTCTCATTTAAGATTCTCAAAACGCACGACTAGCCAGATATCATTCCAGGAAGGGCCCAGCCACGGGGTGGCTCCTGTAAGAAAACCACCATATTAAGTGGCCCTATAAGTCAATATATTGACAAGGGAAAAAACAAGGCCAGGTATCCATCCATAGACAGCTGTTTTGGGGTGTTGCCCCTCATCAGTGTGGAGCAGGATTCTGGCTAGATGGGAGCAATGCCTAGTAGAACCATATAGGTACAGATCACTGATGTCAGTGATCAGTGATCTGTTTTCCACATGGCCATCCAAAAAGGTGGCAAAAAAAAGACGTTGTGTGAACATTGCAATAGGTGTAAATTTAGAAAACAATGTACATTAAGAGAACTGTTTTTTTTATATTGTCGCATAGACCTACAGCTCACTGGACTAGAAAGAGGTCAAAGATTCTAGTTTTGCAAGAGCTCTTCATCCTGCTTCTAAGTGAGAATGACACAGTTCTCTGGAATCCTTGTATTAATAGATTGTTCCAATTTGTCACATGACTGCCTCTTCTCCGCCCTATTTGCTAAATGAAGCTTATCCTGTGAATCACTCAATGGGTTCCCATTAAACTGTACAGCAATCTACTTTGAAATTGCAACATAAAACAGGAGATGCCAATTATCATTCAGCAACTGGTTGTAAACAAATTGGCTTTGCCACTAATTACTCAGACAATCTAATAAAGAGATGTTATCAGTGGGGAAAAAAAAGAAAGAAAACGCATCCCTCCCCAAGATACACAATTAACCGGATTACTTTCAGCAAGCTGGTAAATGTTTGCATTTAATTGTGTCATAATGTGAAATTAGAATGTGTCCTGTTGCCCCCACTGCTTCCCCGCAGCCTGCATTTTACGCTCCCTATTGGAAATCTGTGTTGTCTCTGTTGGTTTTCTTTTCTCTTAATTGTTTCCCAGTTTACGTTAATGCTCTGAGTGTGTTTGTGTGTGTGTGTGTGTGTTCTCCACAAGTATAAGTGCAGTAACCACAGATTCCACAAGCGTTTGGTAAGAAGAAGGAGATGGTCTACAAGCACCTATACTTGCTCTTTTATGGAGTCATCAGTTTGGCATATGGAGAAAAAGGAAGACCACGATCAGCACTGCACTTGTTGATGGAATCTTTCTTAGGACAGCACAATACAACAAGCTAGCACTTGTTATCCAGCTAGTATTTGTTTCGCAATCATAACATTCCGAAACATATACTAGCTGGAAAATAAGTTCTAGTTTGTTGTATTGTGCTGTCCTAATAAAGATTTCATCCACAAGAGCAGCGCCAATCGTGGTCCCCCTTTTTCTCCATATGCCAAACTAATTTTGAATCGGAGGGATTCCCCAAGCCGGATTGTGACCTTGACTGCAACTCCTCATAACCCCATTTTTGCTGGGTTTTCTCCACCCAATACTTTAATCAGTTTTGTGCCCTATGCATAACCCGACCAGGTGAGCAAGTTTTTATCCTCCTCTCCTGTGTGTCTTAATGTTTGCTTACATGCTGCAACGCAAAAAAGGGTTAACAAGCAGAAGACCGAGATCTCTGCTTCACTGCACTGATAACTAGAGATGAGCAGACCACCGGACTTTTGGTCCGATGGCATCGACGCTCTCTCATTATGCCTGAGATCCTGGCCACATAGTTGCGATCCCGCGAATATGCGGCCAGGATATTCCAGGGAATTCACCATGGATTCCCTGGAATATCCTGGCCGCATATTCCGGGGAGCGCAACTATGTGGCCGGGATCGCAGGCATAACGAGAGAGCGAACTGCTTTCGGACCAAAAGTCCGCACAATTCGCTCATCTCTACTGATAACCTCTGACCTGTGTTTTCCAGCTGCGCAATCAAGTAGAGAAGGAAAATGTACAGAGCTCCGTGCAGAGATCAGGTGTTAGTACAACAGCAGTAAAGCAGATATATATATGCACTGCTTTGTGTTGTGCATAGGGGGGGCCCTTAAAATCTTTTGCTATGGGGCTTTGTAAATCCTAGCTACGCCCCTGCCACCAGATATCCATATATTTAGATTTTCATATTATGGCTTCCACTTCCATTGTATTGTATAGATCGTCCCTTACTACAGTGCTATACCCACAGCATCAAGTAATCTGATAATAGACAAAAATCCCTTCACTGTACATATTTCCATTGCACACTATGCCAATAACATAGTCTGCCTTGGAAACAAATAGTACAACAATCATGTTGGCAATTCGCTACATCAGTAAGTTTTAAGTTTTAAAGGGGTACTCCAGCGGGGGTGGGGCACTTTTTCGCTCGGAAAAAGGGTGGCGCTCCCGTGCCCGGTTCCCGGCCGCTTTTTTGCTGCCTGACGTGTGACGTCTCAGGTCCGCTCAGCCAGTCAGTGAAGGAGGCGCGATCCGTTTCAAGTCCACTCAGATCACGCCTCCTTCACTGACTGGCTGAGCGGACCTGAGACGTCACGTCTCGGGCCTGCATCAGACACCAGTAAGCGGCCGGGAACCTGGCACTGGAGCGAAAAAGTGCCCCCCCCCCGCTGCGAGTACCCCTTTAAGTCCTATTGCTGTGGCTTGCTCTCGTTCCCGTTCTCTCTAACTCTCGTTCTCATACTCTCTCATGTTATGTCTCTTGTTCATTCTCTCTCTCTCTCTCTCTCTTTATCCCTTCCATGAAAACCTTCTAGTTGAACACAAAACATACAATTACATTCTCCTCCGCTCCTCGTTACTCATTTTCCCACAGGAGTTTACCGTCTACTTTTCCTATTACAGCCTACAAATACATGCGGTGGCTAATCTAGATGAAAACCAATTAATTAGCTAACAAATATGTTTTTGATTATGATGGGAACCAGAATTACCTGGAGAACGATTAACCGCTTCTATGTCTACTGACCCATATATAGTAAAGATAGACAATATATTTTGTAGAGTAAAGCCCATAGGTAACAAATACAACATTTTACTGACTTGCAGTATAATTTGGTAAATGAAGAAAAATCACAAATAAACACTGAAACGCATACAGTATTATCATGATGATAGTTTAAGGCTGTGTTCCCACTATGGGATCATGGTGAGGAAAGGCTGTCTCATCATATTGACAGCCAGGGAAAGAAGACTGGAGCTGTAGAAATACTATCTGCCTTCATTGACATTTCTCAACCAATCAGAGACTGATACTTTTTATTAAAGTATTGTATTGCCCCCCAAAAGTTATACAAATCCCCAATATATACCTATTACGGGATTAAGGCTTCTCTTCCTGGATAACATGGTGATGTCACTTCCTGGATAACATGGTGATGTCACTTCCTGCATAAAATGGTGATTTCATGCCCTGGATAAAATAGTGATGTCACTTCCTGGATAAAATGGTGATGTCACGCCCCAACTCCCAGAGCTGTGCGGGCTATGGCTGCTGGAGAGGATGATAGCAGGGGGACACTGAGGGACACAGGGCACTGGAGGGACACTGAGCATCCTCCTGCTATCATTCTCTCCAGCAACAGCCCGCACAGCTCTGGGAGTGACATCACCATGTGACATCACCATGTTATCCAGGAAGTGACATCACCATTTTATTCAGGAAGTCACATCACCATGTTATCCAGGAAGTAAAGCCTTGATGCAGTAGTAAGTGCAGGGAGAAAAGCAATTTATGTGCATTTCCCATAATAAGCATATATTAGTGATTTGTATAACTTTTAGGGGTAACTTTTTTTCCATAACATATGCTACGAAACTGGAAAAAAAATAATTTGCGCTGTCAAATAGAAAAAAAAAAAAATTGTTTTGATTTCGGGGAGTTTTGCATTTACACCGTTATCCCTATGGTAAAACTGACTTGTTATGCATGTTCCTCAAGTTGATACGATTACAACGATATGTAACATGTACAACTTTTCTTGTATCTGATGGCTTGTAAAAAATTAAAACCATTGTTAACAAATATATGTTCCTTAAAATCGCCCTATTCCCATGCTTATAGCACTTTTATCCTTTGGTCTATGGGGCTGTGTCAGGTGTCATTTTTTGCGCCATGATGTGTTCTTTCTATCGGTACCTTGATTGCACATATGCAACTTTTTGATCATTTTTGCACTTTGGAATTTTTTTGCGCTTACGCTGTTTACCGTGCGAGATCAGGAATGTGATTAATTAATAGTTCGGGCGATTACGCACGCCGCAATACTAAATAGGTTTATTTGTTTATTTATATTTATAAAATGGGAAAAGGAGGGTGATTTGGACTTTTATTAGGGTAGGGGATATTTTATTAATAATTTTTTATTTTTTTTTGTTTTTACTTTAACTAGAAGTCCCCCTGGGGGACTTGTATATAAACAGCACTGATCTCTCATAGAGATCAGTGCGGTGTATATACACAGCAAAGATCGATCAGATCGGTCATAGATTGCTATGGCCTGCTGCAGGCCATAGCAATCTATTGCCGAGCCGGAATCAGCGTCATTCCGACGCTGAGGCCCGGCACGGGCAAAAGAACGAATCGCGATCGCAAGGGGGGGGGGGAGATCCGTCCCACTAGACACCAGGGACAGGGAGAGCACAGCATCTAAGTGCAGCTGTCAGGTTTGACAGCTGCACTTAGAGGCTTAATTAGCCGGCGCGGCACTGCCCGGCTGCACATGTCAGCCGGTATCAGATACGTCAGGGGTCGCTATGGGGTTAATAAAAATTTACGCCGGACTTTAAATATTAAAGTGTCCCATTGTCAATGGGGCTCATAACTCGAACTGAGTTTCCCACTATTTGAAATTAGGCTGGTTACTCGAATTAAGTCTCCGTTTTTTTTCAATGGGGCTCGTTACTCGAGTATTGAAAAAATTGAGTAACAAGTTTTCAAGTATTTTTAAGCTCGCTCATTTCTAGTGAGTAACATTAGTGTCTTGACAGACAGAGAGGTAGATAGGCCTCAGGACTGTGCGCTGGCGCTCCTCGGTTCAGGCTGTGTGGCCGGGAAGGCGCTGAGTTTGTGCAGTTCCAGAGCCCTGTCTGAACACAGGTTTATTTTAGGTTTGTTCAGCCCCGCCCACCTTGCTTGCTATTCATTGGCAGCTTGAGGGTTAACCTGCTGCTGTGCAGGTGATATTTGTGGAGAATCAGGGGCCGGTCCAATCAGTTGCTGAACTGAGTTCCTGATCCTCCATAAATAGTAAGACAGTGCTGGCTAATAGTGTTCCTTCTAGGCTGAGCATATTCTTGCTTTACCTTGTAGTTCTCCTCACCTTTTTGCTCGTTCTTTGACTTCTCTATCTACCGCCTGCCCTGACTTTTCTGCTTGACTTTTGACCCTTCCTTTGCCTGATGATTTTGTACTTTTGCTGCCCACCATTGCCGACCCAAACTGGTGACCCTGAATTATTATGTTTGTCTGCCCTTGTTGTGTGTTTTCACTTGTTAAAGAGCAGGAACTGCCATTGTGGTTGTCCGCAGCCGCCTAGAGCTGTTCATAGCAAGTAGGCAGGGACATTGGGCGAATTGAGCTAGGGCTCACTGTCCTGTCTAACTGCCTTTTGCCATACCTGACGCTAATAGATAGATAGATAGATAGATAGATAGATAGATAGATAGATAGATAGATAGATAGATAGAACAGACAGTTATTAAGTAGTTTGTTGCTTTGGGGTAAAACAGAATGCATTTCCAGACGGTAATTCTGCTTTAATTGAAATGCTGATGGTATTATTGTGTTATGCAGAAGAAAGAGGATCCTGTGGTCTCATTTACTGCTTCAGCACCAAGAACAGATTAGATTGAAGGTCAGCTGGAGTTCTGCAAACATCTCATGTCTCTATCGTTTCCTGCTACCAATTCAATTTGTGTTTGGAACAAGTAATGTGTCTTTAGCATCTTCACTCTCTTGATGCTTTCTTATTTCTCTTCTATGTGCTTATGACTTTCTCAACAATAAAAGTGTTAATGCCGCAGTCTTAAAAAAGTATTCAACAATATTCCCTTTGACTATATAAAACATAAATTTGGAAGCTATTAGTTCTCAGGATATAAAGAGCTGTGAAAAAAAATTAAATAAATAACGGGTTTTGCACTTGCAAGTAATTATAATATTCATTCATCTTATAAATGGAGAGACAGGCATCTTCATGTACATAAGTGATTATAAACTTTCTGGATAAATACTCCATATGCAACCTATTTTATGATATTTATGGGTATTGTCAGCAGTGAAGCATGAAGCTATGGATGGAAGTGAGACATCTTAATTAGTTCACCAAAAAGTGCTTCTTACTGACTTTAGCATTTTTCAATGCTGGATTGCTCAACTCGAGTAGCAATTACCAATGAAATCAATGTTAGACTCGAGTAGAGGATACCTGGTTCATCGATTGCATTTATTTTGTTTACATTTTTTAGTAAAGTTTCGTCTCTTGAAGGGATAAGTAAAATAAATATACTATACATCAAAGTAGAACGAAAAAAATTAATAGGTTTCTTAAAAGGCACATTAGAACTCTGGTGGTATGCCGGCAATTATGAGGTCTAATGTGCCTTACAAAAACCTGTTGCATTTTTTTCATTCTACTTTTTGTATATTTTGTTTAGACATCCCTTCAAGGGACAAAATATACAAAAATTAGAACAAAAAAAAAAGCAAAATAGTTGCAGCGGTTGACAAGAGGTATAACTCACCGCTATTTAATCGGCCATTATTTATTGTAGGAGCCCTATGGTTTTCCGAGCATACTTATTCAACTGTGTATATTATTTTATTTTATTTTATTTTTATTTTTTTTAGGGAGGTACACAAGTAGAGATGAGCAAACTTTTCAAAAGTTTGTTCCGACTGGACTTCCGGATTTTTTTAAAAGTTTTGTGCGACCGAATTTTGGATTTCTTTGAATTTCATAGTTTACAGCATCTATATGATACAGGGGAAGTGTATTTGGTTACATTTAGGGCTCTACATGTCAGTAACATCATTATCTTTTCAATACCTCAAAGCCAAAAATTTTTTTTTTAGACTTTTATATCCACCATTACAGGGTCTATGCAGGAAATTCACCATTACAGGGTCTATGCAGGAAAAAGGTTCCAACTACAGTACTTGTATATCTGTATAGCACTTTTTTTAGTTTTTTTCTACACACATGTTTTTGTTCTGTGCACCGTTTGCTCTCCTATGCCTAATCTATCTACCTATCTATCTTTCGCGCTCTCTATTTTTCTCTCAATGTTTCTCCTCTCCACTTTCCTAATAATCTTTTTGTCTTTGCTTTTGTATAATATCTTCTTAGTACAGCAGCGTGCAGCAGCTGCTAACAGTCTCCCTTCTCTCTCTGTGCAGACTGCGTCGTGCAGGCATGTGACCGCTCCTCTTAAAGCAATACCAATGTTACACAGGGGGTGGGCTAGTGCAACATCCCTGCTGATTAGATGTGTTCCGGGCATCATGGGAAAGCGCTTTTCCCACCCAGAACACTTACTGCTTTCTAAAATGGCAGCTGCAATTTTAGAACGCAAGAAAAAGAAAATTCGGAGCGGACTTCCAAAAATCTGAATCCGACCGGACTCAGACTTTTGGAAAAATCTGAACCGGATCCCTTAGCGGCTGAACCGTTTCACTCATCTCTATACACAAGCACTGCTTTTAGTGCCTAATACATTTATTGTTACTGGAAAAAAAATATATTTTATATGTATTTATACAATTGTCCTAGTAGTCCTGACTAGTTAGGAGTGCAGTTAGATGGTGTTTACAAGCTAGACCTGCTGTTCTCTCCCAGATTATATTAAAGCAAATGTACCATCCGTTACATTCGCTTTAACATGACCCACGGATAGATCGGTGTACGACGCTGTTCTATCCACAGGTATCAGGCCTGGGCTGACGCACTGGAGGCAGCCCGGGCCTGATGGTACATTCGCTTTAAAGCTTCTCGCTCAAGGCTATGGAGAGGGGAGTGATGAGGAGGCAGATGAGAGAGGGAGAGACCAGATCAGACAGAAAAAAGGCCACACAAGGGCAACTGCAAGGATCCCCTAACATGGACCCATGACTTATTTCCAGTGGCTTTAGACAGCACAATTTATTGAGCCGCTGTGGCATTTTGGCTCATGGCTATTAGCCACTAGAGATGAGCGAACCAGCTGGATTTCTGGTTCGTATGAATCAGAAATCTCAGCGGCTGACTCCCACTGTCTGTTCCCTCCGTTCAGCGGGTGGATACATAGTAAGGAACGCCTGTAAAACTGGGATACAGCCATTGGCATTGGCTGTATCCCAGTTTTCCAGGTGTTCCTTACGATGTATCCACCCGCTGCACGGAGGGAGCAGGCAGCGGGAGTCAGCCGCCGAGATTTCTGATTCATACGAACCAGAAATCCGGCTGGTTCGCTCATCTCTATTAGCCACACAAACCCTGTTTACGCAGGGAGATGTGTGGCCGGTAAATAATGATTTTAAAGCCTGTACAAAAGATATGATTAGCCAAAGAGTGGGAGTCTTCTCTCTCCGTTGCTGATCAGTGACACTTACATGGCCGGATTGTTGTCCCATTTAAAAGGGCCTTAAGTGAAAGATCTTACCCCAGTCATGGATTCATAACTTAGACTTTACACTGCTGCTCTATAATGACTTCCATGCTGCTGCTGTTTCTTAGGGTATGTATGGAAACATATCAATGCTACATCCCCTCTTCTGTGTGTACAGTGTGTAGGAGCCATCATAAAGGTTAGGCTCCTCCTAATATCTTAGGTACAACCGATAATAAAAGATAGTCTACAGAGCATGATAGAGGTAAATTGAATATACATGTTATGTAATGGCTACATAAAGTGCTTCTCTTTATGTACCTACACAGGACAGCTTATCCTTAAAACTCATGTTAAGACTTATTTTCTATTCTCTATGCCCAAATATAATCTATTTAACACACACATGTGCAATTTCTGAGCCTTAATTCTTTTTCTCATATGCAGCACAAGTCAATATGTGCCATAATTTCCTATTGCACATGACCAGCAGCCTTTTTAATCTCAAAAGACGTTAATAATCCGGGAAAATGCCTTTAATCCATCAGGATCAATTGATATATTAAAGCAATTTCTTTTTCAGTAGTGTCACGGTAACCTGGGAAGCATTGCTAATTTATTGCTGAGCCCTGATAGATTACACATTGTGTCATTATACATGTAGAACTACATCCCATTACAATACACAGGTAAATTGTGGTAGAAAAAAAAACAACAGTTTACATCTCTATTAACCCCTTAATGAACAGCCTATTTATTAATCATCATCCTCCAAAAATAATGCCCCCCTTTCTTTCTTTTTTTTTTTCCTTCTGATGTAGTCATTTGAGGGCTTGTTTTTTGCAGGGTAAATTTTACTTTGAATTGACACCATTTTGGAATTCATGTAACTTATTGGCTGTGTACACATTAAGTAAAAAAAAAAAAGTGAAAAGGCATCTGCTTTTTCTTTTGAAAATGATGTCCGTTTTTACAGCATTTTAATTGACTTCAATGGAATGCATTAAAGTCAAAGGAATGCAAATAGTGTATTAAATGATGGTTGTGGTTTGTGCAGACGTCAAAATAATGATCATGACAATTATTTGCCGACGTCTTATGCAAACAACAGACGTTATGTTTCAGCTGTTTACACACAGTTTGTTTGTTTTTTCTCGCCATCTTTCCGATTAAATTCAACGGACTTTCAATTAAAGACACACCCAAAGGGCAATCAGTCCCCCTGAACTAGAATAATCTACCAACAGCCGTCATTAAAAAAAATTAAGAACTAAAAAAGTGGAAAGAAAAAAAATCATGTGACCGTAGCCATTGATTAACTATTATTGCCTTTTTTTTTTTCATTTTATAGTTCTAAAGTGTTCACTGTGCTGTATAATAAATGGTATAATTTTAAAACTTGAGTCGTAACTGGCATGGTGCCACCGAACATGTATAGTTCTTATTCCGTTTTATGTAATAATTCATTTTGTCATGATCTCTGGCAGGGCTGGGTGGCGACATACAGTATACATGGCAGGCTAGGGGACCTTCTGATGGCTGTTATGGACACTGATTGGAAGCCGGAGACTTCCGGTGAATAAGTAGAACACCAACGGTTCTATTACACCGTTACATGCCAGGCTCTTGATTTGACAGTGGCATGTAACAGATTCAACTACCAGGAGTGGATTCTGTGCCCTGGGTAGTTACAGCAATACTGGCAGCCGATCTCCTGCGATGCTGGCGCAGAAGCATAACATATACTATTTCCGTTCACACAGAAAAAAGCCATATGAGCGATTGCTAAGGGGTTAAATGTTGATTTAAACTAAGAATGATGTCAGAGCACAGAAAAGCGGGATAGAGCAGGTAGAAGTCTGTGCTATTTGCCATATCATATACTACATACAAACTACATATATTTCGGACATAGACAGGATGTATAAAAAATACTTTACCATTGTTGCTCTAACCGATGGGACTGAGTATTGCTATATTGAAGGGACTATAATTCACATGGAGTTGATTTGGTTTCTTTAAGGAAAAGCAAGTAAAACTCACAGAGAAAAACCAACATGGTGCTCAGATAAATTTCTTCAATGTTTAAACACACTTTAACCCCTTAGCGTCCCATGACGTACCTGATACGTCATGGTGACGCTGGGGGAGTTCAGAGAAGGGTCCTGCCAGGACCCCGCTCTGAACGGCACCGCTCCCGGCTGCAATCTGCAACCGGGCAGTGCCTCTATTAGCCGGCGCGAGTCCCGTTGCCATGCCGGCTAATTAAGCACTTCAATGCAGCTGTCAAACAGGGGGACTATCAGTTACAGTAAAAAAAAAAGTAAATTTTTTTATATTAATAAAAAATCCCCTCCCCTATTAAAAGTTCAAATCACCCCCCTTTTCCTATTTTATAAATATAAATACATAAATAAACAAATAAATAAACATGTTTGGTATCGCCGCATGCTTAATCGCCCAAGCTATTAATTAATCACATTCCTGATCTGACACGGTAAACGACGTCAACGCTAAAATTTCCAAAGTGCAAAATTGCGCATTTTTGGTTGCATCAAATCCAGAAAAAATTTTAAAAAAAGTGATCAAAAAGTCTTATATGCGCAATCAAGGTATCGATAGAAAGTACATGTCATGGCGCAAAAAATGACACCTCACACAGCCCCATAGACCAAAGGATAAAACCACTATAAGCCTGGGAATAGGGCGATTTTAAGGAACATATATTTGTTAACAATGGTTTGAATTTCTTAAAAGCCATCAGATAATATAAAAGTTATACGTGTTACATATCGTTGTAATCGTAACAACTTGAGGAACATGCATGACAAGTCAGTTTTACCATAGGGTGAACGGCGTCAATGCAAAACTCCCTGAAATCCAAACAAATTCCTTTTTTTTCAATTTGACAGCACAAATGATTTTTTTACGGTTTTGCAACATATTTTATGGAAAAATAAAGCCTGTCATTGCAAAGTATAATTGGTTTCGCAAAAAAATAAGCGCTAATATAAGTCTCTAGGTGAAAAAATGCAAGTGCTATGGACTTTTAAACATAAAGTTGAAAAAGCAAAAGTGCAAAAACAAAAATTGGGTTTGACCTTAAGGGGTTAAGGTTATGTTCACACAGCGTTCCTTTTTTTTTTTTTGGAGAACGGACGCTGATTGAAATGAAATCAATGTCCGTTCTTTTCTGCAGGGGCGGCATTGCATTGACTTCAAAGCAATGCTGCCTGCTGTGTTCTGACATCCTTAGAACAAATAAAATAATAAACATGCCTATTATTTCCAGATGCTGTTCACACAATGTAAAGTACGACCGGCGGCTAAACTTTACATTGTAGTGTATGGTAAATTGATTTGCTGGCACGCCCAATGGTGCCCGCAATTCAGTTATAAAAGAATAATGTTCTGCAGTGGATACAGCAGTATCAGCTGCAGGAACGTGCCGAACCCCACCCGGCAGCCGATAATATAACACCATCCATTGCTATGCAATGGACGGTATTCTACGATGTGTGAAAATAGCCTATACCATAACTGTACATACCTTTTAAGAACAGGCCATCCATTTATAACCCGTCACATCTACTGCTTCATAGAGATGTCCAACAGTTATCAAAGAAATGGCAGAAATTGTGGTGATTTAAAAAAAAAAAACAACATACAGAACTGTTAATCCTAGCCAGCTACACTACTGGGCTCTGGTCCCACTGGTCTTTATTTACATCCTAGAAGTGATGGTGTCAACAATGATTCATGTAAGTAAGACACATGACCACTAAGGTCAGGAATTTGCTGTAGTGCAGTAAATCATCACAGCCACAATGTAGGCAAAGACTGATAGGGCTACCACAGTGTCAAAGCTGATGTCCCACCTCAGCCACTAATATACTCAGCAAGTAATTCCATACGCCAACCTAAATCCAAGAAGGATGGAACAGCATGACTCTTATGACAACTTTGACAAGTAAAGTTTTTTTTTTATTTTAAAGAAAGAAAATACTCTCTGAATAACCATTTAAGAGGTCAATATTGGATGTTTTTGTCTTCTTTTAGTACATTTAGTACTAAAGAGTCATTTTAAACCATTTACTTTCTTGTCTATGGCATTTCGGACACGTTGAAAAGTTTCATATAATATTTTTTAGTTGTGAGAGCATATAGAAGGTTGAGGAAAGATCCTGACTCCCATCAGTCCACTGTCAGATAACTTACAAAAAAAAAATGTACCACTAAATTTACTAAAAAAAGACAAAAACATCCAGAATTGACTGGATGTATTTGTCTTCTTTTACTACATTTAGTAGTACCTTTTTTTCTTCCCCCTCCCCAAGAGTCATTTTAAGCCATTCACTTTCTCGTTTACGGCATTTCAGACACATTGAAAAGTTTCATGTAATATTTTTAGTTGTGAGAACTTACACAAGGTTGTAGAAAGATCCTGACTCCCATCAGTCCACTGTCAGATAACTTACAAGTGAAAGAAATTTAAGATCTTACCTTCGTTTCCTCAGAGCATCCTAAATAGATTAGTGCGAAGACACACAAGCATAATTCTAAAACCACTGACAAAAGTGGCAGGAATATATTTCAACTTTTGAAATCTATGTTTATGAGTCTATCATAGATGACAGTAACCAGGAAAGTTTTTTAACGTAAAACTCAATGGACAAAGTAATTACTTTCCGGAAATGGCCTTTTCTACAGATCAACAGTACTATAAAGGATCTATCTATCTATCCACTCATATCTTTTTATGTGACAAAATCTAATGATATATACCGTGTATACACATAGGAGAAACACGGTCGGCTCTGTGAAAATACACTATAGAGGAAAAAATGGTAAAGGAGACAATTGGACCTTTACAGTATAACAGCTGCGGCAAATGAGAAATATATCTGAGAAGAAATCTGACAGGCCTATAAATCGCCTGCACTGTGTACCCTCGACAAGTGGCTTATGAACTTGTCCATGAAGGGAAAAGATTGTCCCCCCAGGTCCCCTTGTAATGGATAGGTTATAATTCATAACCAGTCATCCACAGTGGAATGCAGCCAGCAAGCAGTAAATAAAAAATGCAGTCACAGAAGTGGGGGGTGGGTGATGGGGGTTACTTTAATATTCCCAAACCTTGCCACTAAGCGACAAAACAAAGAAAAGAAACAAAAGAGAAAAAAAAAGATGCTATATCGGTAGAATCTTTGACAACAAAGCTCCAATGACCCAGTCCACCCGAATAACAATGTATATATGGGAAATATTTGCAATGAGCCTTTTTGTCTGAGATTTTGTTTTAATACTTTTAGTCTTCTTGTATTTACATAGAGTAGCATCATAAACTGGTTGTACATATCGTTTTACAAAATACATTTAAATAACAAAGTTAGCATGATACACAGTAGCATGTCTGTAATCTGCAGGGATATCCTTTACTCTCATGGAAATCCATATAATGGGCTTTTGAATTGTACAACCGCCATCGCTTTGTTATTGAAGATTGAACCATAATCCCATCGTACGATCCAAATGGTAAAATTTGTTTTAGAATCCAACACTGTAATTCCAGTTCTCTTCAGTTATGCCGTAGTTGTGATGTTCTGATGGAATATTTGCATTGGAGGTCATCTAAAGGGTCAGTTGGCTTTTCCCCTCCGCAGCCCATACTGCAATTTAGCGATGAATATTTATGTTTTTGTTGTTTTTGATTTTTTTCTCTAATCTATATATTTTTGCCTTTAGTTTACACAGTTTTTGTGAATTTCCTAAAATGTTCCTTTCACGTATTCTTGAACTGGAGAGGAACAAAACAGTCATTTACAATACAGTATCAATGGACTATAATTTCCGGTCTGTATCTGTAATGGTGCAACAACTCAATATCAAAGAAAATAAAATAAAAATCGAAAATAAATTTTACAAACTCAAAAAGAATACAGTAATCTTTGGATAGTAACCATCTATCATGAGAACAAGGAAAAAGTTACAACAAATGTATCCTTTCATATTATTATACCACTATATTGTACAATTGCTATTTTCTCACCAGGGTGCTTAAAGATAAATGGCAAAAATAAAAAAAATAATAATAAAAAAAAAATAATAATAATAATAATAAATAATAAAATTTGCCTCAAAACCGGTCCTGAACAGTAAATGCAAAAATTGAAATAGATACTTACTACCCGCTTTATCAACTAATCTAAAAGTTTATTAATGTTTTAAAAATATGATTTAATAGATGAACAGACTATTATATAGCGTATTCAGCATTTTCTGCTGGATGATAATTCAATGCTCAATATGTAAAATTGACAAATAATATTCTTTATTCATTTTTGTACAATTTTAATTACCAGAACTTAAAGTAACAGTAGAATAGCCGCATCTCTTGCAAAAAAATTTGTAGATGCAGTATCCCATAGGGCACACTGATTTCTGGTTGCCCCAATTTCTACAGCACTTATAGGCATACCTGGCATGAAGGGTTTAAACTGGCTGTCTGGCAAGTAGTAGATAGCTGAAACCTTCTTCTCATCGAAACTCCCTTTCTAAATATTGTGGAGACATTGTGGAGACATTGTGCCGCTCTTGGACATTGTGGGCGGGCATGATGATTGTAACTTAGCCCCCCACCCCACCTCAAAGGGGGAGGAGGGTTCAGTGTTGACGAGCAGAAGGCTTTAGCCATCTTCTGCTAAGTAGACAATCCCTTTAAGTACCCCAAAAAACTATTGAATGACAAAATGTATCTTTCACAATAATCTTTTACAGAGGTGTTTTGCTTTCCTTGGGTTGGGTCATCAATGTATGATCATTGAGGGGCCGACCATCAAGGGACCATGAAGGGCTGAACTACAGTACAAGATTTAGCACACATACAGATGTGCTGCCATACCTCGAAAACACTTTTAGCGGTTAGATATCATATTAGAGGACTATAAATTTAACTACTGCTTTCACAGTGCATTGATCTGAAGTATCACTTTTACATGGGGCGATTATTGGTCAAACAGGCTGATTATTCCCGCTGGATTAAAAAAAAAAAAAAAGAAAATGAACAAACAAATTTGTCAGTTGGTGGCTAGGATCGGGAATTCCTAAAATGTATTGTTGATCGGTCACACACACCTCTCTGTGTAAACAGGGAATTAGTATCTGACAACGATGCAAGCATAGGGTAGCATGAAGGATCAAGCGATTTTTCGTGCTGTCCTGGCAACACTCATTGAGCCAGGTTCATTAAATGAGAAAGAGATGGTTTTCGATGGTTCTCATAGGAAAACCAGTCCACCCCTTCTTTGTATGCAGCCTACAACAGGGAATGTGTGACTTTTTTATTGCCTTTTAAACTGATTTTATCCCACTGCAGGAAATCAAGTTCTTACGGAGAATAAGTATACTAGAAAGTAATAGGTTGTTGTCTGCCAGTTGCATTACCCTGCATGTGTCATGTGAAGAGAAGGAATCTTATGTAGCATGCATACTCTAATTGCTGCCGTTTAAAGATAGGGAAGCAATTTGGCAACCCTGAACGCTCCTCCTGTGACACAACTTGTTTAGTGCCCGGTTAAGAGCTAGCACCAATTATCCTTCATATATTTGATAAAACCCTGCCAGCAGCAATTACAGCACAAGTGCAAGGACAGAGCCGTTTCTACTTTTTGCTTCTCACAATTATAGATTTTCTTAAGCAATTTACAGGAACATTTCTAAAGTTCTTCTGACCTGTTTTTTGAATATGTACGAGTGTTTAATCACTTTCAGAATGTTTGTTCACATAAATATGAAAGATTCTTGATGTTCTACTTTAAAGTTGTCATCTGTTTTTTTGATGGTGGGTATGTCTGATTGTTAGTGATCCTTCTATTGGTAGCCCTGGTCATCGTTTGTTACCAAATGGCCAGCATGGTCAACTGATCAATAACCCTTAAATTGGTTACAGGCAAATTTATTTATTTTTATTTTATTTTTTTCTAGGCAGGTGTTAAACATAAAAAGGCTGCAGTTACCTTCCTCACTCTTCTGCCAGTGTCTCAGTTAATGGCACTTCCTGTGTTCAGGATTGGCATGAGACATGGGCCCCTTAGCTATTCAGAGGCCACAGTAGTGTTTCACCTTTGCCACTAATTAGCTAAGAGGCAATGCCTTGTGCCAGCCCAGAAGTCACAGAAGTTCTGAACATCAACATGGCTGCCCTATGTGGAGAAGCAAGGAAAGGTAAGTATTGGTTTTTATATGATCACTACGTGTCTCAGTGCATAAAAAAAGTTTTGGCCTTCAGGACATGGTGGATTATAAAAATCTGGCAGGGAGGAAATTGATTACAAGTACTAACCTCTCTTTGTGCCCGCAGTGAGTGGCAGAAAAAGCTTAGGGACGCCTGCCGGAAGGCATTTCCCCCCGAGTTGTGATGATGTCATTACTCAAGGGAAAAGGTCTGTCCCAGCTGATGGACTGGCATCTCAGCCAATCAGTGACTGAAGCTGTTTCCTGCCCCAGTCACTGACTGGCTGAGTGGCCAGTCCATCAGCTGTGTCATGACGTGTCAGTGCAGGAGATTCCAGAGCCCAGTGGAGGTCCTGTGGCCGGTCCCACCACTCACTCCGGGCACGGGGAGAGGTAAGTTAGTACTTAGGTAAGTTAGTAAATTAGTAATCAAGTACGTGAGGTAACTTAATAATCAATTTCCCCTCTACAGGACTTCGTAAGTGTCATAGGTTCTTTTTATTATTATTATTATTATTATTATTATTATTATTATTATTATTATTATTTGTTTGTTTTCTGTTTTTTTTTTTTTCTTATTTTTTCCTGGATGAATTGATAAACTTTAATCTTTTCTTTTTTTTTTAGCCTAATTCTTTAGATAATATACTTCAGTATTTCTGGCTATTGGTTTACCAGGCATTCTATAAAGCCCTGACTAGGGCAGATTAATAATATATACTTAGTAATAGAAGTCTATTAGACCTGTTTTTGGACTGTAGATTTTTTTTTAGTGGTAGACATACCACCTGTTTAGCTTCACAAAGATCCGGAATCAAAATGTTGCAATAATTTCTATTGTAATTGCCTCTTGCTAGTATAAAACACTACAGAAAGACTTTGGAGCTGAAGCCTAGTAGTAACTACATTATCCCTAGCTGCTGGCAAGTAAAGGAGAAAGGGGGCAAAGCAGAAAGGTCAAAGAGTGGAAGTCCTGCTATTCTTCTATCCTTCACTGCAACCAGCGGAGACTGCTGATGCCATTCTCTGCAGTGCTAAACAAACTGCAAGGTCAATTACTGAAAGTTGCTGGATTAGCAGTGTCAGTAGGCGAGTTGCATATGAAAAAAAGTGGATGTCCTATCCAAAGGTTAAAAAAAAAAAAAAGAATAGGGGTGCATGCATTTGTTTAGGGAAACTAAACTATGCAATTAAAGCAATTCTCTTTTTAATATGGCATTGGTGATAGCATTCCATACTGGTACACGATGCATCCAGTTGCTGACTTCACCAGTGACGTCTAGATGACACGTATCCCACACATCCAGTACTTAAAGTGCCACTGTCACCCCCTTTTTGCATTTTGACTGCTCTCCCCGGGTGTAAAGGGTAAATGTTACAGATTTCATTACTTATTTTATATCACACCTTATGGTGCTTGTTCTGGCAAAAAGTTGTTTTTATCACCTGTGGATTGGTATATGTGGGCGGGGCCTCGCGGCCTATGTGCCACATCGCTCTGCCCGTAGCACCACTTAGCCCTGCCCCATCTGTTACATCATCGCTGCATAGGCCCCGCCCCCTCAGCAGCCATTGGAAGGGCCAGTCTAAAGCTCTAGACCCCACCCCCTAGATTGTCCCACACCAATGACCGCTAAGGGGTGGGGCCTATGCAGCGATGACGTCACAGATGGGGCAGGGCAAATTTGCGCTAGGGGCGGAGCGATGTGGCACATAGGCCGTGAGGCCCCGTCCACATATAGCAATCCACAGGTGATAAAAACGACTTTTCACCAGAACAAGCACTATGAGGTGTGATATAAAATAAGTAATGAAAGCTGTAACATTTACCCTTTACATCTGTGGAGAGCAGTCAAAATGCAAAAAGGGGTGACAGTGTCACTTTAACTTTTCAGTCTCTATTTAAATTGCTGCAGTGTTCTGTGCCGGTGTTTCATGTCACTGCTGATGCAATGTAACCAGCTGAAGCATTGGTGCTAGTGGTGAGAAGTTGGTATTAGTGGTGAGAAGTTGGTATTGATTGGTAGTAGAAGAGGTGAAGATTCTATGCAATATATACCAGGCTTTAATGCATTTTATATTAGAGATGTGTGCTGTTTAGGTTAAATAGTCATGTATTGGTATTGTGGTATTGTGTTTGCATGTATTTTTATGTGTGGCATGTATTCATACATACACTCCCTTTGGTCTCAGTGTCTACCCCCTGGGTATACTCACTTTAGTAAATATGAACTGTGTGGTATTCAGGGCAATGCATACAGTAAATTTTTCCCCCTACAATCAGAATGATCCTCCTACTAGAAAATTAGTCCGGTTGTAGAACATCAAGGATTTAAGGATTGACTAGATTTACATTTTCTAAAAGATACAATTCTACAAAGATACATGTCACCTTTTTAATACTCTGCATTATATTATTCTTCTTTTATTGCTCCTTGAAATGTATACATAATTAACCCTTGGGTGTTCTCATTCTGTTGGTTATTAGGACACCTTTTCACAAAGTCTACTGGCCAGAAACACCCTACTGGGCAGGAGAATAGCAATGCCCAGTTACCAATTTATTCACACATTTTTAAGTAGGTAGGGGTTATCCAGTGCTTCAAAAACATGGCTACTTTCTTCCAGAGACAGGGTTGGGTTTTGTAACTCAGTTCTATTATAGTAAATGGAGATTAAAGGGAACTAGTTAGCCCTGGATAGCCCTCCATTCTTACACCATCCTGATGGACCTGCTCACGATGCCGATCCTGCTGCAGAGATACAGCCGTCCGCTCATCTGTGTGTGCAATATGCAAACAAGATGAATCCAAAGTCCATAGGAAATCACTGGAGAAATAACTATGGACATGGTCTCTCCTCCGCTCATTTGTATATTGAGTGCACAGTTTAGTAGGTGGCCTTATCTCTGCAGCACGATTGATAGGATGGGGTAAGTATAGGGGGCTGTACACAGGGGTAGGGTGGGTTTGGGGAGCCACACAGGGGGTGACAGGTTCCCTTTAAGAGTAGTGCTGTCTCTGGAAGAAAGTGGCCATGTTTTTTGTAGCATTGGATAACACCTTTAAAAAAGGAAAGACACAATGCAAAGTTCTAAAAAAAATTGCTCCAGAATTTTGACAGGTACCCTTTTAGTAACCCCTTGCTACATTGTTACTTTACACTATGACTGGTGTATTGCAAGCAAAAACTAAATCAATTGTAGACACATCATTCATCATTTGTTAGCGATTCTAGAGGCTTTTCTTTAGTCGGACAAAATTTCATGGAACAATGCAAAATCTCCCATCAGCATAGAGCTGGGAAATGGGTCTTCTGAGCAAATGTTGTAGTCAATAAATTATAGCTGCAAAAATAACAATAACCCCATTGCTACAAGGGAAACAGTTTAAGCCACATTGTTTCAAAAATAAATTTACTTTGGTCCCAAAAATATGAAAAAGGGAAAAAAAAAGTATAAAAATAAAATAATGGTAAATTACTTTAAATAAATCATATTTCAGATCTCATACTACGGTAGAAGAAAGCAAAAAAAACAAACAAAAAAACAGCCATTATTTGTGTTATATGAAGCCTTATACCAGGTTGTTGAAGCCTATTCAGTAGCAAAACATGTCATATATGTTACAAAGGAGTATGAAAAGGTGATATATGTATGACTGTTCTTAGCACTTTGGAATTAAAGACATAAAAAAAAGCTTCCAATGAAATAACAATATTGCTTTGGGCAAACACTTGAGACATATTACATTACCCTCCGTACAATTATTATGCATCCTGAACATATACTCACAGCCTGAATTCTATACGGTATAACAAGAGTAATTGCTGCATGCTTTAGATGAGGCTTACTCAAGTATGGGGTATTCTATGGCCTTGACAAATCACTCGTCGCTAATCTTCGGAATATGGGTTCTGCTAAATGGTATGTAAGACACAGCATTTTCCAATTATAGATTGACAGGATTGTAAAAAGTGCTATTTCCAAGCCATTATAAGCAGACAAGGGATGAATGAAGTAATCTGATCTTTCCAATACTAATAAAAAAGGAAAAAATTGAAATGCCAGAATCAGAGGATAAAACGGGAGTTTGTACACTGCATTCAACAGTCTCACACTGTCTCTTGGTTTCATACACGGATGTTACTTCCAACGTGTTTCATGTTTTCCATTTTGAAGTATATCGGTCTATTGGCTTTGAAGTCTGTCCCTTACGGAGGATTACGGAGACTGATTGTTCATCTGTCATTTTTTACATGGTTATGGTACTCCTCTTAAATGTAAGTTTGGGATTACTATCCAATGGCGTCCACACTTTGGAAAGAAGATACATTGTAGGGGAGTAGAAAGTATGCCAGTGTGAAACTTTGGCCTCTCACAGCGTTTATACTCTTGGATGGATTCTGCATATTTGCCAGACACTATCGTGTAACCTGAAAGATAAAAGAAAGAGAGATTTGTAATAATTTATAGACGATAATACCATTTAAAAGAGATTTGTCAAGACTACCATGCTTCTCGATCTACAGGGCAGCCTATGATGGAGGAAAAGACAATGACTAGAGATGAGTGCGAGTCGGATCACTCGGCATTTGAATACCGGTGACTAGAGAAGATGGATGAAGCCCTAGTGAGTCCCAGAAAACATAGATACAGCCATAGGCTGTTCAGCCATGATACAGCCATGTTCACACTACGTGTATTTTCGTAAACTACGGCCGTTGTTGCCGAGTGCACCAATGGCCATGGTTATTACAAAAATATATGTAATACGAGGTCTGAACATAGCCATAGGCTACATAGCTAATACTCCCTAGGGCTAAGTAAAAACAAAGTTAAAAAAAAAAAGGAGGAAAGGCTTTTTCTTGATAAAATAATGTCCATTATTGCCACATTTTAATTGACGTCAATGGAATTTATTGCGGTCAATGGAATGACAGCCACCAAATGCACATAGGGGGGCATTTATTAAGTCCAGCGTTTTTTACGCCGGACTTAAAAATGCCCCCGCAGCTCCGGCGCTACGGAGATTTATGTAGAGGCGGATTGCCTCTACATAAATCCCGTGCGCACCGCCGAAAACCTACGCCAGCTGAGGACTGGAGTAGGTTTTCGGCGTATATTTGGGCGGAATGGATGGTAAATCGCGCGGACTCTGAGTCCGCGCCCTCTGTTCCGCCCACTACACGCCCCCTTTCCGCCCCCCCTGGCGTACTCGGCGGAAAGTGCCGATTTGCGAATATTTTATTCGCAAATCGGCCATTTGCGTATAAAAAGATACGCAAATCGGCACTTTCCGCCAAAAATCATCCGTACGCCGGATGATACATGTGGCCCTTAGTGTATAAATAATGGACGTTATTTGCATGGGCATCAAATTTATATTTACAATTATTTATTTACTATTTTCAATAATATTTACAATATTTAGCATTTTTACAAACATTTATTGGCAAATAATTGCTGTTATGTTAAAACAACATTGTTGTTTTGAAATAACAGCCTTTGTTATTAAATGGCGGCCATTCACTTAATTTCAATAGTTTTTGATCGTAGCCTTTCTGTGTTTTTGATCCACTCCTGGTGAGCACAATACTATGTGGAAACATAGCCTCAAAAATGAACCACACCCAAAAGGGCTTGAACTAGAATAATGTATCAACAGCCATCATTTTAATGACAGGCGTAGAAAACATGACATAATTTTGAACTCAAACTGACGGACATAATTTTAAAAATAATAATAAAATAAAAAACAGATGAAAAAAACGTCATGTGAACATAGCCTTTTGCTGCATCTGACTTCCTCAGCTATTTAAATGCTGAGCGTACCGACTCTGCTGCATCACAAGTCAGGTAATCTCTAACAATGACCTTTGGGATATATGTGTCAATTAATTCATATTAAAAGCTGTTAAAATGCTTCCAGAATGTATGTAAAGAACCTATGAGTCCTCCTAGCCTTGTCCACACACATAATGATTTAAAGCATAAAGGGGTACTCTGGCCATGGAAAACTTTTTATATATAGCTACCCTTGCTTTGAAAATAATAAAGATGCTTTTCCCACTACCCCACACTCCCCTGGGGTCCCCATGAGTCTTTGACTCATCTTTGGAGTGACAGCCTGCCCAGCCAATCACTGGCCTTAGCGCTGTCCCATCTCAGTTACTGATTGGCTAAGGGGGATGTCCCTGTCTAGACATCTTGTAAGTGGTAGTGGGAAGGTTCAGCAAGGGATCCGGAGACATCTCAGGAGGACACTGAAAATTGTGAAGTAATAGTAGCATCTTATTTCCTACAGAAGGGCAGCAATATATAAAATGTTTGCCATGATTGGAGTGCCCTTTAAAAACAAGGCTGTGGATTACTGTTTGGGGGTAGAGAAAAGTAGAAGTCACAGGCTTTCTCTATGACATTGACAGTTCTCTGCATGAAACTAATGAATTGTCACAAAAAAACCCTATAAATTACCAAGTTTGGCGACTTCCTATAGATCCTGAACTGCACATGTAGAGGTGGACATGGAAGACCTGACAGATCCACTTTCCCACATATAATAATAAACAGTGTAATACTTAGTAACAGGTTACAAGCAATATAGACTTATTAGATCTTTAATTTAAAAAAAAAAATCTTATTTCCACAAAAAAAAAAAAAGAAAAACAAACAAACATGGCAGCTATGATAGAAGATTGTTAATTTTTTAGTTTTATTTAACAAACTGTATAAAATTTACTTTGTGGTTAGCCAGAGGGAGGAGCTTCCATCTACAATCCCATCACCCCTCTGCAATCGAAACGGCATAGCTCATGGGGTTGTGCAGTTTATGCAACTACCATTAAAGACAATGGGAGTTGGTCAAATTGGGTAACTGCATAATTTGTCTGTTTTCTGTTTCCTGACCACTTCCACCGGCCAAAAACAAGCTAAAGTGGGCTAGCAGGCCATCTTTACATGATGGGAATACCTATTTGAGAAGGATAATATTGCTACAGAACATGAAAACTATTTTTGTATAGATAATCAATGTTATTTGATACATTTTACCTATTCTACTCGGGTTATCACAGTTTTGTCAGGAAGCATGAAACAGTTAACTCCCCCAAATAAATATAAATCCCATAAATAATGGATACTTGTTTGTTGAAGGAACAGTTCAAACCAAGTTACCATTCCAATATACAGGAGAAAAAGAAGACAATGCATCGGTAACCTCATTAGAAGATGGTGATGGTTGTACGTGACAACAACAGAAGGATAGCTCAAGGTTTCAGACAGATGCGAGAAAACAGAGAATTGTACTTACAGTAAGCAGAGCAGTTTAAAAAAAATCTGTAATATTTTAATGCTTCCCATTGTAAAATATTAATCAATTTTTGTAATTTCTAAAATTATAGTTTCTTTGGAAAACACAATATCCTGGCTATTTTCTAGCAGGAGATAACAAAATCTATGTAAATAACTCATACTGTACAAATGGAATTTAATCTATAAGCTACAACACCGAGACTTGTCTGGTGGTGCTTTTGCCTCTAGTAGACCACTTGGGTCATGTGAAAATCAATGGTCACTATAGACATTTAGTAATAAAGGATCCATTTCATTATCTTAAGCAAAGATTTGCTTAGCTCTTGCCACTAGAGGACGACATGGGTGAAAAGAATTATCGTCATTATAAATGTGCACTGATAGATAATTCCTTCTGTTAGATAACGCTAAATCCATGTCCATCTTGGTTCTGAAGGACCATATGGGATTCACTTAAATCAGTTATTACTTTAAACACCACAACTGTTACCATAGACACTATCTGAAAACGGTCTGTTAATGAAGAACCCCTAAAATACCAGCTGATCACAGTCCTTTCAGGCAATGGACCCCACTTCTACAACAGATCTACAACCCCCATCTACAACCTGCTTACGGCGGGTTCGGCCATCGGTATAAGGTGTATGGGGCTCTCCTTACTGACCACTGACAGAAGACACCGGTGAAAGTACAGGTCAAGCAGTCATTTTCCATCACGCCAGACTCCTATCTTCTCTTACATTTGTTCTGGGAGACATAAGCTACAGCCAGAGCTCTCTACCTGTGGCTTAAGCCTCCTCTCCCCATGGAGAACACAGGATCACTTGGCTGTGCTAAATGTTCCTGTGTATAGAGAGGACAAGGAGAGGATGGGAGAGATAACTGACAGCAGAGCAATTGTTCATCTGTCAGTTATTAAAGGTGTATGGCCACCTTAAAGGGATTATCCATGCGTAGAAAAACATGGCTGCCTTCTTCCAGAAATAGCACAACTCCAGTTGTCTCCAGTTTGGGTGCAGGGTTCCATTAAAGTGAATGGAGCTTTATTGTTAAACTACACCTGAACTGGGGACAAGAGTCACGTGGTTTCTAGAGAAAAGCAGCTATGTTTTTCTAAGTCTGGAAAACCCCTTCAAGGGGCACTTTAAAATCAAGTAGAGATTGTGTAACCAAATAAATGCTTACTAGTTTGTATCAAATAACATTGTATCCCCAAGCAGTTAAGCTGAGCAGATACCTATCAACAAATCTAGACGAATAGAAAAAGAAAACAATACAAAATACAATACACTTCAAATGTAATATAAGCAATAGCTCACATACATTATAGTGATGCTTAATAAAAAAAAAAAAGGTTTGGCTGTTAAAACAAACGGCATCCATCCCACTTCCCTTCTGTAGACATCTTTCCCTTTTAAACCAGATTTTTGCATTTTTCTATATATATATTTTTTTGTATTTCTCTCAGAACATTTCTATATTTTGATCTATGCGCAGAATTAATGATGCAGATCTTTTAATGGAGTGGTTTACCATCTGGTCAGATGTCTTAGCTAGTCAGATCATAGTGAGAACGAATGTAAAATTAAAATCAACAACGATGCTGCAAGCTCAACGGAACAATCACTTCATTTTATCTGAGTGAACAATTTTTAACATTTCAAATCAGGTAACACCTCTCCTGCCAGAAGGACCAGAATTCAATTAATATTAAACTGCTTTCATAATGCACACGTTATAGTGCAGTGACAACACCCAAGGAGACAGACTGTGTCACTCTCCATTTGCCTATGTGGCATAAGATAAATAGAAAACAAATAATCTTCCCAATGACTATGCTGGAGAAAATATTTACAAACAGTAGGAATAGGCCGCTCTCTAGAGGACCTTATAAAGCATCCATGCAGTATGACCTAGACTAGGCAAACTAATGGACAATTAACATTATTTGCCAAGATGAAAAATAAGGTAGCTTTGCAATTGGTCTTGTTATAAATTATCCAACGATTCTGTATCTATAGTTCCTGTGCAGACCTATGTTTGCATAGTAACAGACTCCAAACAAATCCTTTGTAGTCTAATTCCCTTATGTATCTACTTTGTGCCTCTGTCAGTAAGCTTTTTCAGTAATGCAAAGTGCAGGCCAATGGCTTCCTATGCTAGAATTCTGTGAGATTACTAATCAGTCTCTGGGTAACAATTCATGACACAGGCTGGGAAGTACACGACTTGCAGTGAATCCCAGTTTTCTTCACCAGTTGCTCTGGGACGTTTACTGCAATACAGTCTATCAATACTGTTGGAGTACTTAAAGGGGTTATCTGGGAAATTAGGAGATCATAAAAGTGGATATAGGCAATAATAAAGATATTTCAATACCTTGATGTGTTTTTGGTGCTTCTCTCTAATACTACCGCTCATGCTGCTCATGCTGCAGAAGCACTTCCTGGTTGGGGGAGTGCCAGTAGTTTCTGGAAGCTTAGCCTGCTCCCTATACTGCTCCTTCTGGCAGTCACCATCCCTTTCCTGCTCCTTCAACTACTCCTATCAGCCTGCATCCCCACCCTGCTCCCTCCACTACTACTCCTAGCAGTCTGCATCCTTGCCCTGTCCCCCCACTACTCCTAGCAGTCTTTATCCCTACCCTCTTTCCTGCACTACGCCTCTTAGCAGTCTGTATCCCTTCTCTCACTACTTCTTCTAACAGTCTGCATCCCCGCCCTGTGCCCTCCCACTACTCCTCCTAGCAGTCTGCATCCCCGCCCTGTGCCCTCCCACTGCTACTTCTATTTGTCTGCATCCCCACCATTCTCCCCCCCACTACTCCTCCTAGAACTCTGCATCCCTGCCCTGTCCACTCTTTTACTTTTCCTCTGCATCCTTGCCCTGCTCCCCCCCCCACACACTACTCTTAGCAGTCTGTATCCCCACATTCTTTCCTGCACTATGCCTCTTAGCAGTCAGCATCCCCGCCCTGCTTCCTCCACTATTGCTCACAATTTACACCGATGTCTGCTCCCTCCACTACTCCCCTCTTAGCAGTCTGCATCCCCACATAGCTCATCCTATTCGTAAATTGGATACCTCACTAGAAATATCACGTTCTGCACCTATTAGGCTTAAGGTTGTGTTTAGGGATTGTCTGAACCTGCCGAGGTTGGGTTCGTACGAACCTGAACTCTCGGCAATGATTCCCGCTGTCTGCCCGCTCCGTGGAGAGGGTGGATACAGAGGGAGGACAGCCTTGAAAACTGGGATACAGCCCTAGCCATAGGCTGTATCCCAGTTTTCCAGGCTGTCCTCCGGCTGTATCCACCCTCTCCACGGAGCGGGCAGAAAGCGGGATTCATTGCTGAGAGTTCAGGTTCGTACGAACCCAAACCTCGGCAGGTTCAGACCATCCCTAGTTGTGTTCACACTCTTCCATGTTTATCCACCACAGGCCTCCTTATTACAGTTTATGCAATGTTATGAAACAGTGATGCAGTACTCCCGAGCTGCATTCATATTGCACTGAATACCTGCCTACAGCCCTCTGTATAGCATACTGTTGTGATATTGTTGCAAAATCACAGTAAAATTGCATTATTTTACAGCAATGGTACCTCAACAGTATGTACTGTTATACAGAGGGCTGTTCTGCAGTGTGGCGCAAGTACAGCATGGGTGGTCCGCCTCACCCCTTCTTTTTTTCTTCACTGATTAACCTATTAAATACCCTTTTAAATATGGGCCAATTATCGTTACCGAGCGCTCTCAAGAACACTCATTTACTGGATAATCGGTCCACCTAAAAGGGACACCAATCAGCTGATTGCACAAAGATTTTACAGTCCGCACAAATAATTCAATCATTATGCTGCAGTAGAATAGCAGACAAGCTTTACTAGATAAGTCCTGGGAATATCCTTTTAATTTCAACGGAATGTATTAAAAGGTAAAGAATTAATTTTACAATAAAAAGAATGGGAGATTTGAATGGTCCAGTAGAATGTGTTACTCAGAAAAGCGGGAACTCCATTGCGAACTCCAAACTGGGCTTCCATTATTGTTGCATGATTACTTGCACAGAGGAGTCTGGTGTTTGTTTTCTGCCATATTCTTTTTGCATGATTCTCAAAATTCTCAGACAATGTAGTTCATCTGACGAGGAGTCCTACATAGGTTTCCCTCATTACAATAGAGATGTGACCAATCAGGCCTAGGCCTCATCTCTTAGAGCCTAGGGTTGTTGTTTAGTTAAAATAACCACGGTCCAGACAACTTTTAGTCCACTACTGTTCTTTCTACATATTCTACATCTCATATCAGCTTAAAGTGTAACTGTCATATACATTTTTATTGCAGAAATCCTACCTCCCCCTCACCTCTGTTCATTATCAGGCAAAGCCGTCTTCATTACAGAGAAACAAAGTGAATACGGATTTGCTGAGCCCATTATAACCTTTAGAGGGTGGAGGGGTCGAGGGGGATGAGTGAGCAGGGAGAGCAGACAAGCATCCCAGCAATTTGCAGACTGTATTGGCACATCAAAGGCTGGATTGAGAGGTCAGAAAAGTCAGTAATCTGGGAGCTTGGTAAGAGAAGATTGCAGGATTTAGTGTTGTGCAGGGCTGCCTTTCTCCTCTCTGTGCTCCATTACCCCCTTGACCCCTCCCCTCTCCATAGAGCATAATGTACACATAAATCACAGAAAGTGCAAGGGGAGGCTGGAAAACAGCTTTTTCAGTATAGAAGGAAATTCCTTTTAATAATAAAACCTAATACAGAGTTTCTTAAAATCGCTTGATATTTATTGATTTCTGAAAGATGACATTTAAATGACTGTTACGCTTTAAATAAGTTAATATTTAATTTGGTTCCTCTTTCCAAACATATGAATTAGACCTAACAGGAATGTTGTGCAAAAAAATGGCTTGTGACAACCTCAGCCAATCCAGACAGAAGTTATTGCTTTGTGATTAGAATTTATCCTCACCTTTAACCCTTTGAGGACCAGGCCCAAAATGACCCAGTGGACCGCGCAAATTTTAATCTTAGTGTTTCCGTTTTTTCCCTCCTCCCCTTCTAAGAGCTCCAGCACTTTCAGTTTTTTATCTACAGGGCCATGTAAGGGCTTATTTGTTACAGGAATAGTTGTACTTTGTAATGGCGTCTTTCATTTTACCATAACATGTATGATGGAATTCCAAATATATTATTTATGAAGATATAAATTGGTGAAATCGCAAAAAAGAATGCAATATGGTAACGTTTGGGGGGTTCCTGTGTCTACGTAATGCACTATATGGTAACAGCGACATGATACTATTATTCTATAGGTCAGCCCGAACACAACCATATGCAGGTTTACACAAATTCTTTAATGTTATATATTTTTTTTTTATGAAATCCTTTTTTTTTGGCAATTAATTATAAATAAAATGGGCCTATTGTGACGCTTATAACGGTTTTATATTTTCACCTATGAGGCTGTATGTGGTGTCATTTTTTTCCGCCATGACCTCTAGTTTTTATTAATACCATATTTGTGAAGATCGGACGTTTTGATCACTTTTTATAAAAAATTTTTCTATATAATGTAACATAAAATCGGTAATCCGCGCACTTTTTTCCCTCTTTCCGTGTACGCCATTTACCGTTCGCAATGACGCTTGTTATATTTTAATAGATCGGACAATTACGCACGCTACGGTATATTATATGTTTATTTGTTTATTTATTTTTATATGTTTTATTTATATAATGGGAAAGGGGGGTGATTTCAACTTTTATTGGGGGAGGGGTTTTGGGGTAGTGTGTTAGTGTTTTTAACTTTTTTTTTTTTACACATTTGAAGTCCCTTTGGGGGACTTGTACATACATTAGTTTGATTTTTACACTGACCATTGCTATGCCATAGACATAGCATTGATCAGTGTTATCGGCGATCTGCTCATTGAGCCTGCCTGTGCAGGCTCAGTGTAGCAGATCGCCGATCGGACCGCACGGAGGCAGGTAAGAGACCTCCGGCAGTCCGTTTTACCGATCGGGACCCCCGCAGTCACACTGCGGGGGTCCCGATCGGTAAGTGACAGGGGACTCCGCGGTCGCGGCGTTTAAGGAGTTAATGACACACGGCAGCACGATCGCTGCAGCGTGTCATTACCGGTGAGGTCCCGGCTGCTCACTGCAGCCGGCCCCACCTGCTATGAAGCGCTCCGCTCCAGAGCACGCTTCATAGCGGGAGAAACACCCAGGGCGTACAGTTACGCCCTAGGTCGTCTGGGGACAGACTTCCATGGCGTAACTATACGCCCAGGGTCGTCTAGGGGTTAAGATACGTCTCTAAATTTACTCTACAGATCTAGAAAGCAGCCGATGCATTCCCTTGTAGCCTATACTTTACACTTGGCAAAATATTGAAATCATGCTTAAATTTGACAAATCTAGTAAAACGACGTACTTTATAAAGCTTGATAAACACATATGCCCTTTTACAGTGTCGACAAACGATTCCGTATTTAAAATTCACAAATCTATGTGCTCTTCTGGTTTATAGCAAAATCTTTAGCCGACTTCTTGCAGATTGTTCTGATTATTTAAATGAATGTGTCAGCTCTTAGAGGATTGATAAAATACGAGACACATTTAAAAGCATTTGTGGGTAGTCATTTTAATGGGATCAGTAACATAGTTTTCTAAACTTATGAGAAGTCACAGAGGCATAAAATGATTGCGTGTCTTCCTACGGAGCAGGCACATTATTTTAAAGAAGCATTGAACACATAAAGACATTTCATGTAATCATAGCCATTAGTGTCAGGTAAATAGTTGTACTTGTTTATTGCCACTCATTTTCATAAAAATATGATTGAGGAATATCCTAGAAAAATACATAGAAATAAGAATATCTTACCGCTATGCAACCGCTAAGACACATCTAGTAACAATATTGTAATGCAGCCTATGGCAAAAAGATAGCTTAAGGCTTAATATATTGCATTTGATAGAGATATTTGTCTAGAAAAATTTTTAATACTAGCTGTAGTTGATTTCCTCCTTAAAGTTGTTGAACACTTTATTGTAAAGTAGTTCAGTGTATAGTATTAGTAACTGTATTCACTGTTTATACTGACAGCAGCTCCCTGTGTACCTCATAGTGCTAAAATCAGACTCCCCTCCTCCAGGCTGGGCTGCCCTGCTCTGTGGTAAGTCTGTCCATAAGATGGCTGTCATGAAGGAGGCATGTTACTATGCCTTGCCCTCTGTGTCCTTCATAGACATATACAGGCTCTGGTGTGGACACGGGGGGCGGAGCATGGTCACATGTTCCTCCATGTCAGCCATCTTTTGGACAGCCTCGCCACAGACCAGTGTACCAGTGAGGGGAGTCGGTTTTTTAGCTCTATGAGGAACACAAGGAGCTGCTGTCAGTACACTTACTAAGGTCACGTTCACACAATGTATATTTTGAATTAATCACGGCCGTTGTTGCGATTTGAAACAGCGTCCATGATTAATTCAAGATATGTATTGCACTGAAATCAATCAATCACTGAAATACATAGTATACACTCCAGCCGGGATCCCTAGCGGCCACAGGAAAAACTGAGATGTCAGTTTTGTGCGTCCACTATTCATTGAATAGCGGCTGCACAGAACTGTCAGTTCACACAATGGAAAGTGCGGCTCCAGCCGCACTCTCCATTGTGTGCAATGGTGAAATGGGATGTGGGCAATTCAACATAAATGAAGTTCATTTGACCAATACTGCAGTACCGGCCGGGATGATATTCACTGACACCGGCCGTTCTGTGATGCGGCTGGGTCTTAGAACATCCTGTGTGAACCTGGCCTAATACTGTAGACTGAACTACTTCCTATAAAGTGGCCAACCCCTTTAAAATTGGTAGAAATGCCTTACTTCTTTCTAACAGACATTAGTAAGTAAATACGAAGTAGGGTACAGATAGAAGGGCATATAAATGCAAAACCAGACTACACAGTAGGGCAAATAAAAAATGTAAATATTGTTAAGGGAGTACTTGAGTGCTTGACTCGAGTAAAGAACCCCATTGAAATCACTGGGAGACTTGAGCATTCAACCAGGGACCACCTACTCAGTAGAGCGGAGGGTGCCTGATTAACCTATTTTAATTATATATATATATAAATATATATATATATATATATATATATATATATATATATATATATATTAGTATATTTTGCATGTTTAAAAGAAATATACAAACAGTAAAATGAAAAAATGCAATAAGTTCCTGCAAGACACATTAGAGCTCTGGTGGTATGCAGTCACTTCCAACATATCACTGGCGTTCTAATGTTTCTTGCAGAAACCAACTGAATTTTTTCCATTCCAATTTTTGCATATTTCATTTAAACATCCCTTCAAGAGACAAAATATACAAGAAAAAAAATAACAAAAAATTAAAATAGTTTACAGCGGCAGGTGGGAGATATAGCAAACTGCTTAACAATCATTCAGCTAGTAGTTATTGAAGGTGAATGGGAATATTCTCCCAATCACCACAAGGTGCTTGGTCAAGCATCAAGTTTGATTAAGCCTCCTGATGCTCGATAGAGCACTATAGCCGACAGAGCTTGCTCACTCAACACTAGTAAAAAACAAAATAGGATTTTTTTTTGTTGTTGTCTTCTTTAACAAACAAGGGTGGGGAATAAATCCCCACCCCCTTCCCACTCTGAGCTGCCTGGTGGACATACCTCAATGACGTCCCCATACGATCAGCACTACAGCCAATCACCGGCCTCAGCAGTCTTGTGCAGGGTCCACAAGGACATCATTGTGGGGTTTTTGGAGTTCGAGGCTAAACCACAAAATAACCTAAATTTGACAATTTCTATGATTCCTAAAATAAACTTTAACATCCTTCAATATTTTTCACTTCTCAAAAGAAAAAGACACTACAGTTCATCATTCATAGTTACAAGTTTCCTGTCGTGTCCTTCAAATTAGATCTACGCAGGGCTGCACCTTCCATAAGGCAAAGTGAGAATCTCACCTCACTCATTGCTCTGTGATGACTGCAGGGGGGCATCAAGTTGTTACAGCTGCCGACCGCCCCTGCAGTGAATGAAAAAAGTAGAGTAACTGTTATGATAGCTTTAAAATAAAAATAAAAAACCCCTAGCTCTGCCTCGCCACAATGTAACCTGCCTCCACAACTTCTAAATTAAGTGCACCTCTACTTTCTTCCCCATTGACTGTAATGCTCATTACCCAGCAGACGTAGATGACTATTTCAGTTTATTGATGCTCATGTATCACAGTAGGTCCCATGATACATTACAGTTTATTAGCTTGGGCTTAAAGTGCTACATTCTGGTGATATGTCTTGTCTTTCATGAACAACTGGAGCAAATATATTATTTTTTATGTGTGATGTAATAGAAACATAGAAGACTATTGGCTGAAAAATACTACCTGCTCCGTCTAGTTTGCCCTTTTCTTATTTCCTATAGCTATATGTTTATTTTAAGCATGCTAAATTCACTAGATCATCTAGAATTTGCCAACCATATCTACCAAAATTAGATGGTAGATCCAGAATGAGCATTTAATACAATTTAATGGTCGACATGCACAGTTACATGACATATCCACTGGGAAGAGAACTTTTGATGTGTCACACAAGCCCCTATTGATCACTGAGATACATGCCACCCCTCAGCTTGCCACTCATTTCATCTCTTTACAAGTCTATGGAGCCCATCTCCTGTAATCAGTGGGGAGTGAAGTCCACAGCAGCCCCTTTTTCCCAGGTACAGTACTGTAAGTACAAATCAGTAATGGTCTCAGCATTGAAACCTTGACGTACCAAAACTTTTGGGTGAAACATTTTCCTTGTGACAGTAACACTTTAAAGGGAATGTATCACCTAAACGTTTTAGTACTGATTAGAATCAGATACTAAAACATGTTCTTTTATTCCAATCTGTTTCTATTTTTTTGACTGTCTTGGTTTTTTGTTCATTGTTTATTTATTGTAGATCGTTATGGGGGCTGTCGTCTTGCCCTTTTTAACAGCATTTAGTGGCTGCTATTGTCTCTTCTATCTACTGGTGTCAATTGTTGCTGTAATGCTGTACAGATCACTTTACAGCAGCCTCCTCTTATCACCACAGACAAAACAGAAAGTCTCAGCTTAGTTTTAGTCTCAGTGGTGAGAATGAAAATAATATAATATAATATAGAATACAATAATTGTATAATATAGAATAAATAAATTGTTTACAAATATGTTTAACATAAAACATTATTTATACAAAATGTCATTTCTTGATGACACTTTTCCTTTAAGCGAAGATATTGACTTCCACAACAAAGCTCCACATCTCATTTATTGATATGACCTATTAGCTTTGTTTTTTTATATTTATTTTACACATTTTTGACTCCAAGAATTTATATCTGCAGTTTACAGAGGCTTGTGGCTCATTCATGGGCTTCCAACCATAAACTGATATAAAATCATCAATCATTTCAGATAAGATGCATTGTGACAAAAGACATAAGTGCATTGGGATAACTCGGGTCTATAGATAACTTTCTGCATTTACATTATGAGATGAGCGAATCTCAAGCATGTTCGGGTTAACCAAAACGTTCATTATAGGTGGCTGAAGAAGTTGGATGCAGCCCTGGGGAGTTTCGGAAAACATGGATACTGTCTATGGCCTATAGCTGTATCCATGTTTTTCAGGTAGACTTAAGTTACGTGCACACGGAGCAAAAGTGGCGGAATTCTGTGGCGGGCCAGCCTTCCTGTCGAAATGACAGTCTATGGGAGGCTTGCACGCTTCCTCTCTCGGCGCTAAAGAATAAACATGTTTTTTTTTGCGCGGAGAGAGCAACCACGAGAGCCATTATTACACTTATTACACTTTTGCTCCGTGTGCACATAGCCATAGGATTGTATCTAACTTCTGCAGCCACCGGTTATCAAATGTTGCACGCTCATGTTCGAACGGACCCAAGCGTGCTCTAGATTCACTCATCTCTAATAGGGATATTGCACTATTGTCTTACTGCTAGGTTCCAGGCATACTGTACATTAGGCTTACTCATTTTAACACCATGTGTTCAAATGAGTTCACACAAAAACAACGGCCGTATTTCATAACAATGGCAATCAACGGCCGTTATTTCTGAAACAAGGGACGTTGTTTGCACAACCACAGTCGTTGTTATGAAATGCGAACGTTGTTTTTACATAGTGTGAACCTAGCCTAAGGCCTAGTACACACAACGCAAAATAAGGGCAGTATACGGCTGTATTTGGATAAATACGACCTAAAATAGAGAACATGATCATTATTTCAGGCAATATTTATCCAAATACGGCTGTATTTTGGCCTTTTTTATGTTGTTCTAAAAATGTATATAGTGAACTTTACTTTTTTTGTGGTATTTCCTTAGCTAACTAGGATTTCCAATATAGTTAAAATTGTATACTAGCAAATATTGCCTGAGTATATATGTACATTTGTATGTATAGTGATTATATGTATATGGAAGTCCTGTGTACTGCATCAATGGCAGCACAAATTTTTTGGTAATGCAGATTTTGCTGGGGAAACAGATGAATTGCAGATAAAGGAGAATTCAGATAAGTGTATTCAGAAGTATTTTCAGAAAATAGTTAGCAGTCAGCTTACCAGCAGAACATCGTAAGTCAATTATGAGGCTATTCATAGGTATTTTTTCATGGATTAGGTCATAGTTCAAATTGTTTCCATCAAATTAGATGCATTTTCTTAAATCAATACAATCTGCTAATGCCATTACAATAGATAACATAAGTCATGAAACTTCCAATTAAGAGCCTGGCAATACATAGAATACATTAGGAACAATCATAGAGCAAGGAACATTGAAAAGCAATTATGATCTTTTGCTAAAAGTATTTTTTCTACTGCATGATGCATTTGGATAGGCAGAAGATGTTACAAAATGTATGTAGAAATATGTATATAGAAATAAGTACATAAATACCTAGAAATAAGTACGACAATCACCAATAACACATTATGCACCTTATGACTAAGTTCATATTTTTTCATTTAATAATATTTTTTCATTTAATAACGGTCGTTGTAGCAGATTGCAACACCGGCCATTATTAAATGAAAAAACACATTGATTTTAATGGAATCCTGGCTGGAGTATATAGTCTTTATACACGCTATACTGAATAGCGACTGCAAAAAACTAACAAAGCAGACAATGGAAAGTACGGCTCCGGGTGCCCTTCACATTGTCTGCTATGGGTAACTGGAATGCGGGCACAACCGTATGAGCCCGCATTCCAATTAATACAGCATTACTGGCCGGCATGAAGCTCACTGACACCGGCTGTTCTGTGATACAGCCGTGTCACAGAATGGTCAGTGTCATATTTAGTGTGATCCCAGCCTATAAGCATTTTTGGTGGTGGACAGCGATCATTCCAACCAGTCTGCAGCCCCTAAAGCTGTGAGACACTGTGGGCCCCATGTACTAACAATGCGTCAATTTTAAGCAGTTATTCTGCTGTTTGTGCCCTTTTTTTTCCATGTCAAATTCATTAAAGTGGCGCATGTCCTTAGTAACTCTGGAAGGTTTTTCACATGACAAAGCTAAAACCCTACTATCCTACCACACTAGAAGTGGCTGGTTTTTTGAATAGAAAACCTGCCACACCTAAAATACGCCAACTTGGCTGGTATTTGGACAAAAATGACTTATTTGTTAGGTTTTTTGACAAATTGTATCGCACTCCTTTAAATGTCGATACACTAAAAATGGACCAAAAAATTTACAAAACCCCAACAATTCGCTGCGAGGAACACCTTAGTAAATGAGGCCCTGCGTGTTTTCACACATTTCTGGGAAAGAATAAACAGGAGATACAAGACTGTATAAAATAATATAGGCTGTGTGCTAGTATTAAGGAAAAATAGAGCTCATAAAAACACAATGTAGAGGCTGTACAAGAACAATAAGAAAAAAACAATGAAGACTTATTGGGGGACATTTATCAAACATGGTGTAACCAATCAGATTCCACCTAAAATTCCTCACAGACTCTTTGGAAAATGAAAGGTGGAATCTGATTGGTTGCTAGGGGCAACTGAGCCAGTTTCACTTTACACCATGTTGGATTAATTTCCCCCATTGTTTGCACCATAATTAGAGATGAGTGAATTCACAGCATAAAGGAAGCACTTTGTTAGCTTGGCAGTTGGTTTATCAGTCTGCAGTCTTTGAACTCCATGCCTATTTTCAGGTAGAAACCATGATGAATTAGGCCATGCCTCCTCCCTGCCTTACCTTGCCCCTCCACCCTCCTATTAGGCGAGCCGGACAGACCGCTGGAATAGGCAAAGGAGAAGGCAAGAACCAGCTCCGTTTCCATGATGTATGCCAGATAAGCTAAAGGTATCCTATTATATAATAACATTATATAATAATTGCTTATTGAATGTACTTCTACAATACAGTATACCTGTTCAAATTATCCTGACTGTGTGAAATATTATAAAAAAATTTCTTACATACAAATATAGGTTATGTTCACACTAAGTAAAAAAAGAGAGAGAGAGATAAAAGGTGTCTGCGTTTTCTTTTTAAAAATGATGTCCGTTAATATTAATTTGATTGACCTCAATGGGAATGCATTGAAGTCAATGGAATGACGACTGGCCAATGCGCGCAGTGGGGGGGATTTATGATTTGCCCCTTCTCCCTGGTGTATGCCTCCCGTACGTCCCGCTCGCTGAATGGGCAGGCTGGTGGAGCTTGCGGGGGCTTGACAAGGCGGGAAGGAGGCGTGGCATCCTCCCACGTCTCATTTACCATGATTTACCATGATGCGAGCAGGTGTAAATCATGATCAAAATCTACACCTGCTGGAAGCAGTGCACCTCTTACCTCTTACCCCCCCACAATCCTCCCTCCTCTCCTCTCTGTCCCTATCTCTCTGTATCTCTCTCCCTGCTCTAACTGCCTGCTGCAACCTGTCCTCCACTATACACAGCCGACTGGCCGCCTCCAGGAAGCCAGTCACCTTATATGGGGGAGTGTGTGTGTGTGTGTGGGGGGGGGGGTGCTGAAATCACTGTGGGGTTTGCAGCTGATTGGATGGGGGTAAGGGATTATGGATAAGCCTTGCTCCTGCCAAAAGACAATAAACGGAAAAGAAAAAAAATGTCATTTAATATGTTAAATCACTCTTTTAAGTACAAAGACCAGATATCCATGACTAAGGTAAGCAGATGTAATAGCTTTATTTTTTTCTGACCAACTTTATTTTCTGTAGCTGAAACTTTTCTATCTGGTTAATTTCTTCCTTCCAGTGTCTCCTGAGCAATAGTTTATAGAACTCTATATTACAGATATATATTTTTGATGTGCGCTCTGTGTTTTATTTTTGTGTAATTCTAACGGTAATGCTTTCATTTTGCACTTTGCTCAAAAACAGTGTATTACAATGACCACAATATTCAACTTCTAAAAATCAATGTGATACCAAAAGAAAGGTTAATTGTCAGGGCAACCGCTGGATGAGTTCTCCTGAATGGAACAAAAGGTTTTAGTGTGAAAATGCATAACAGACTAAAGAAGAAGAAATAGCAAAGACCCCCTGAACTCATGTTTGCTGAATGTGTCCCTGACTTTACTGACTGCAGGAAGTTTGTGTTTGTCTTTTTTTTTTTTTTTTTTCATTTTAGACATTTCTGGGAAATCATCCTACTATTGCCCAAAATGTTACAAATATATAACTGTTAGATATTTTCATGAATATAGTAAAAAGACTTTTTGGGCTAAGTATCATTTGAACAAATGGTCAAATCACTACAATTACATCTTATCCAGATATGTTATAATGGTGCCTTGAAAAGAACAGGATTCGCAGCGGATTTCACACTGCGATTTGCAGCAAAATCAACTATGGATCTAGGCATAGTGAAGTTCTATGGGGTCCCATACCAGCAGCGGAATTTTCATTCCGCTTCAGATATGGGACGCGGCCCCTGCCCGGAGCATACATTACCTGCTCGGCGCCGCGGCTGTGTGAAGCTCCTGGCTCCCCTTGCTCCTCATCAGCCTCATCAGTGGTTGGCTGATTGGCTGATGAGGAGCGAGAGGAGACGGGAGCCTCAAACACAGCCGTGGTGCAGAGAGGGTAATGTATGCTGCTCCGGGCCGGGGTAGTCCTGGAGCATACATCACCTGCTCCAGGCTCCTGCTTGCTTCGGAGCCTCCCAGCATCTCCCGGCGGTCAGCCAATCAGTGCACTGCGGCAGGGCAGCGCACCGATTGGCTGACCTCCGGGAGATGCTGGGAGGCTCCGAAGCAAGCAGGAGCCTGGAGGTGATTTATGCTCCGGGCCGGAGCTGCAGGTATTAAAGGGTCCGGGTTACATATCCGCAGTGAAATGAAAATTCTGCTGAGGATATGTAACCTCATAGACCTTCACACTACCAAGATTTGCAGCGGATTTCGCTGCAAACTCGCAGCGTAAAATCCGCTGCGGATCCGGTACGTGTGAAGCTACCCTAAATAGGTTTTCTTAATAATTCCAAAATTAGGGCATTGGGGTGCTGCCAATTTTTTCTTTTTTTTCTGTTGTATTCGCTGTACATGTAGCACAAGATTGCTGTAGCCAGTAACTGGTGGTGGTATCACTGGTGGTAGCATCATCATCATCATTGCAGCACTTCCATCGGGGAAAACCCAAAAGAATGGAGAATTACGTTGTGTATTTTTTCCCCCTCCCTCTGGTCCTATCCTGTATACAATTTTTTTTTTACCCTCGCAAGTATTTGCTGTAGCTATCTTAGGATTGTTTCCTTTGCTTCTGCCCATTTAAAAGCTGGCAGAAAAATCATTCACTTACAATTGAATTTCATAAATAGATCTAATTTAATTCATAAACTTAATCTAACTATTTCTGCGCCAGAGCTTAATATATCTGAATTTGGGAAGCGTGCTTAATAATATTTCGAGACTTTGAGCTCTAAGGCAATAGTGTGTGTCTGTTTGGAAGGAAATGGAAATAAATGTTAAAACATATTAGGAAAACTCCTGCCACTAGTCACATTAAGAACAATGATTGCTGTATTACAGAAGTGATTAAGCGTGACACATCAGTCGTTATTTATCTCATCTCACTTAATTGCACCTTGTCCTGGAGGACATCTTGTAAACCCACAAGAAGAACAGTAGAGCGTCGCTCTTTGATGAATGTGCGCGTAAATCAAACACTGAGGACTTACTAAATATCTACTGCGGAAGATGAAAAACTGGCTTGAGAATGGGAAAGAACAAATAGTGAGCATATTGCAATAGCTGCAGTCATTAATCTAAAAAACATGGTATGTACAATGCATGGAATAAGAGAGCCTTTCTCCGCCTGGCACGATATTAGTCACGGCTTATTCACTTCCTCCATTACTTTCTCATTTCACATGGTCAGGGATTTTTAAGGTCGGCATATAGGTCCGGTATGTTTACTTCATGATCAAGGCAAAATGGTCAGTAATTTGTATCCGTAGTACACAGGGCCGGGACAAGGAGTTTTGGTGCCCTAGGCAGAGAAGACAAATGGCGCCCCCCCCCCCCTCCCCCAGAATAGACTGTACGCTATGCGGGGACAGCCAGGAGGCTATACTGTATGTGGGGGTCATGTATACTGTACCCCCTGACTGTAACAGGACCGTGTATACTGTACCCCCTGACTGTAACAGGACCATGTATACTGTACCCCCTTACTGTAACAGGACCATGTATACTGTACCCCCTGACTGTAACAGGACCATGTATACTGTACCCCCTGACTGTAACAGGACCATGTATACTGTACCCCCTGAATGTAACAGGACCATGTATACTGTACCCCCTGACTGTAACAGGACCATGTATACTGTACCCCCTGACTGTAACAGGACCGTGTATACTGTACCCCCTGACTGTAACAGGACCGTGTATACTGTACCCCTTACTGTAACAGGACCATGTATACTGTACCCCCTGACTGTAACAGGACCATGTATACTGTACCCCCTGACTGTAACAGGACCGTGTATACTGTACTCCCTGACTGTAACAGGACCATGTATACTGTACCCCCTGACTGTAACAGGACCGTGTATACTGTACTCCCTGACTGTAACAGGACCATGTATACTGTACCCCCTGACTGTAACAGGACCGTGTATACTGTACCCCCTGACTGTAACAGGACCATGTATACTGTACCCCCTGACTAACAGGACCGTGTATACTGTACCCCCTGACTGTAACAGGACCGTGTATACTCTACCCCCTGACTGTAACAGGACCGTGTATACTGTACCCCCTGACTGTAACAGGACCGTGTATACTGTACCCCCTGACTGTAACAGGACCGTGTATACTGTACCCCCTGACTGTAACACACCATGCCACCTGAATGTAGTAGTGTCACACATGGCATCCTGAGAATTTAGGTGTCACACACCAGGCCCCTCGGGTATAATGATGGTGCACATTGTGCTATAGGTATAACAGGAATATACAGCGTTATTGATCCTGATTCTGCCACATACACCTCCCCTATACCATGACAGCACAGTCACAGCGCCATATACACATCATATACTGATCCTGCCACATACACCTCCCCTATACCATGACAGCACAGTCACATATACACATCATATACTGATCCTACCACATACACCTCCCCTATACCATGACAGCACAGTCACATATACACATCATATACTGATCCTACCACATACACCTCCCCTATACCATGACAGCACAGTCACAGCGCCATATACACATCATATACTGATCCTGCCACATACACCTCCCCTATACCATGACAGCACAGCGCCATATACACATCATATACTGATCCTGCCACATACACCTCCCCTATACCATGACAGCACAGTCACAGCGCCATATACACATCATATACTGATCCTGCCACATACACCTCCCCTATACCATGACAGCACAGTCACAGCTCCATATACACATCATATACTGATCCTGCCACATACACCTCCCCTATACCATGACAGCACAGCGCCATATACACATCATATACTGATCCTGCCACATACACCTCCCCTATACCATGACAGCACAGTCACATATACACATCATATACTGATCCTGCCACATACACCTCCCCTATACCATGACAGCACAGCGCCATATACACATCATATACTGATCCTGCCACATACACCTCCCCTATACCATGACAGCACAGTCACAGCGCCATATACACATCATATACTGATCCTGCCACATACACCTCCCCTATACCATGACAGCACAGTCACAGCCCATATACACATCATATACTGATCCTGCCACATACACCTCCCCTATACCATGACAGCACAGTCACAGCGCCATATACACATCATATACTGATCCTGCCACATACACCTCCCCTATACCATGACAGCACAGCGCCATATACACATCATATACTGATCCTACCACATACACCTCCCCTATACCATGACAGCACAGTCACAGCGCCATATACACATCATATACTGATCCTGCCACATACACCTCCCCTATACCATGACAGCACAGCGCCATATACACATCATATACTGATCCTGCCACATACACCTCCCCTATACCATGACAGCACAGTCACATATACACATCATATACTGATCCTGCCACATACACCTCCCCTATACCATGACAGCACAGCGCCATATACACATCATATACTGATCCTGCCACATACACCTCCCCTATACCATGACCGCACAGTCACAGCGCCATATACACATCATATACTGATCCTGCCACATACACCTCCCCTATACCATGACAGCACAGTCACAGCGCCATATACACATCATATACTGATCCTGCCACATACACCTCCCCTATACCATGACAGCACAGTCACAGCGCCATATACACATCATATACTGATCCTGCCACATACACCTCCCCTATACCATGACAGCACATTCACATATACACATCATATACTGATCCTACCACATACACCTCCCCTATACCATGACAGCACAGCGCCATATACACATCATATACTGATCCTGCCACATACACCTCCCCTATACCATGACAGCACAGTCACAGCCCCATATACACATCATATACTGATCCTGCCACATACACCTCCCCTATACCATGACAGCACAGCGCCATATACACATCATACTGATCCTGCCACATACACCTCCCCTATACCATGACAGCACAGCGCCATATACACATCATATACTGATCCTGCCACATACACCTCCCCTATACCATGACAGCACAGTCACAGCGCCATATACACATCATATACTGATCCTGCCACATACACCTCCCCTATACCATGACAGCACAGCGCCATATACACATCATACTGATCCTGCCACATACACCTCCCCTATACCATGACAGCACAGCGCCATATACACATCATATACTGATCCTGCCACATACACCTCCCCTATACCATGACAGCACAGTCACATATACACATCATATACTGATCCTGCCACATACACCTCCCCTATACCATGACAGCACAGCGCCATATACACATCATATACTGATCCTGCCACATACACCTCCCCTATACCATGACCGCACAGTCACAGCGCCATATACACATCATATACTGATCCTGCCACATACACCTCCCCTATACCATGACAGCACAGTCACAGCGCCATATACACATCATATACTGATCCTGCCACATACACCTCCCCTATACCATGACAGCACAGTCACAGCGCCATATACACATCATATACTGATCCTGCCACATACACCTCCCCTATACCATGACAGCACATTCACATATACACATCATATACTGATCCTACCACATACACCTCCCCTATACCATGACAGCACAGCGCCATATACACATCATATACTGATCCTGCCACATACACCTCCCCTATACCATGACAGCACAGTCACAGCCCCATATACACATCATATACTGATCCTGCCACATACACCTCCCCTATACCATGACAGCACAGCGCCATATACACATCATACTGATCCTGCCACATACACCTCCCCTATACCATGACAGCACAGCGCCATATACACATCATATACTGATCCTGCCACATACACCTCCCCTATACCATGACAGCACAGTCACAGCGCCATATACACATCATATACTGATCCTGCCACATACACCTCCCCTATACCATGACAGCACAGCGCCATATACACATCATACTGATCCTGCCACATACACCTCCCCTATACCATGACAGCACAGCGCCATATACACATCATATACTGATCCTGCCACATACACCTCCCCTATACCATGACAGCACAGTCACAGCGCCATATACACATCATATACTGATCCTGCCACATACACCTCCCCTATACCATGACAGCACAGTCACAGCGCCATATACACATCATATACTGATCCTACCACATACACCTCCCTATACCATGACAGCACAGTCACATATACACATCATATACTGATCCTACCACATACACCTCCCCTATACCATGACAGCACAGTCACAGCGCCATATACACATCATATACTGATCCTGCCACATACACCTCCCCTATACCATGACAGCACAGTCACAGCGCCATATACACATCATATACTGATCCTGCCACATACACCTCCCCTATACCATGACAGCACAGTCACATATACACATCATATACTGATCCTGCCACATACACCTCCCCTATACCATGACAGCACAGTCACAGCCCATATACACATCATATACTGATCCTGCCACATACACCTCCCCTATACCATGACAGCACAGTCACAGCGCCATATACACATCATATACTGATCCTGCCACATACACCTCCCCTATACCATGACAGCACAGCGCCATATACACATCATACTGATCCTGCCACATACACCTCCCCTATACCATGACAGCACAGCGCCATATACACATCATATACTGATCCTGCCTGACCCAGTACAAGGACCCAATACAATAAGGATATAAAGCACCAGTGTCAGGAGAATTAGCCTGTACATAATAAACACATGTGTTCACCAACCTGTGGGTCCCAAGCTGTGGCAGGACTACAACTCCCATCATGCTGTGACTGTTGTAATTTTGGAGCAGTTTGGTGACCTACAGGTTGGGGAACAATATGGGAAGTGCTGTGTATAGAGGAGCAGTGCAGGGATATGGGGCAGTGTTATATGGGGCAGCCCTGTGACCTAGGTGACCTCCCTCTCCCAGCCTCCCTACACCTACAGGATGATAAGAGTCAGTCAGTGAACTCACCAGACAGCAGCCCCAGCAGTCGGCACGGCCTCCAGCAGTCAGATAGTGAGGAGGTCACATGGTGAGGAGGGGGCGGAGCCTCTAGTCCGAGTGAAAGGTCCTAGCAGGTCCTTGCAGGCCATCATCAGGGCAGAGCAATGATCCTGCTCGGGGTGAGGGGATATTCACACTGCCTGCCCAGGAGGGGAGAGAGTGGGAGGACATGAGGATGCTGAAGGTGAGCAGGGAGGGGTAGCACTCTGAGGCCACCAGCAGTACAGGAGCCTGTAGTAATTTTATTTTTTGGGAGATTGAAATTGCGCCCCCTGTAACTCACCACTAGATGGCGCCCTAGGCCATCGCCTACCCTGGCCTACCCTTTGTCCCGGCCCTGGTAGTACATCTGCATCTGCATCCCCTACAATTGTACAGTGCTTGTTAATAAAGTTGAACTGAGAAATAAAAATGTAACTAGCTTGCCTGTATTTATTCTGCATTCTGTGACGTTCGTGAGTAGTAATGAGCGAATATCCCGATGTTCGGTTCAGAACACGAACATAAAAAAAAAAGGCCAAGAGGAAGCGTTCAGTCAACACGTGAAACAGGCTGTCGCCCGTTCACTCATTTGACCGCATCCAAAGTACCTGTTATGCATTGAAATAAACTACTGAGTTTTCACGGACTGGTGAGTGCCTCATCCTTCTATCTGTTGCAACATAAAAAAAGATTGTGATCGGTTCAGCAAGGTAACTGGTCAAAAATTAGTGTGCAGAATATTTTTTTTTCTTTTTAGACATACTTATATGTGCTATACAAAAGCATCTAGTAGTGTACTGCATAAATCAGCCCCAGCACAGTGCCAGCCATGTTCAGCCTTTCATTTCTTTCATGTATGCTCTCACAGCACCAAACCTGGAGCATCCATAACCCCATCTCCTCCAAATACCATTTATGCTAATGTATTGGGTAAATCATTAGCTTAGTACTGTTCAGCGTGTTCAGTGCAACTTCACCAGCAATATGTCTAGGCCTAGGAAAGGAGTATTTGATGTATTATGCTGTGCTGTGATTGTCTAGAGAAGGAGGAAGTAACTATGCGTGTACTGAACTCTTCTAGAGGTGCCATTATTTAAATATATACGTCATGGGTCGTTAAGGGGTTAAACAATAGGTATCATCAAAAGCACATCTTAAAGGGGCATTATCAACTTGCAAAGTTGTCCCCTGCACTGATTTCTAAGGCCCTTACCGATCAGAAGAGCAGAGGAAAACTAATCATCACCCCCACCTCATTCACACACATACACAAAAACCCCTTAATGAATGGAGGTCACTTCAAGTGTAAGCAAGTGCTCAGTTCTGGTTTTGCCACGTACTGAGCATGGCATAGATGTATTGTCCATATTGTATATTTTTAAATCTAGCCCTAATTGCAGGAGCTACTGTATGCTCATATTATTAGATAACACATAGCAGGATTACATTCAATGTCTAACCAGGAATTGTTAAGTGGGTGATCAGAAACTGCAAATGTGGTGTGGTGTTATCATGTTGTCGCTTTGAGTAAAATAGCACAGTATCCTGTGATATACCACGCAGTAAAGGAAACAGAAACCTGCCAGACCAAAGTCAGCAGAATCACTTAGCAACAATTACAAAATGAATCCTTTATGGGTGCAACACGCATTTAAAAAAAAAATTGATGCCAAAAAGGCCAAATCCTAAATTCAGAGTAGACGTCATTGTAAGTTTTGATGTGCAAAGTATTGTCTCAAAATGCTTTCAATGTCTTCTATTGTTCTCTGGTCTTTTATTTTGCAACGCTGTCAATGCCACTGTGAGTGCGAAAATGGATGCAATAAAATACTAATGTTTTCTTATCAACCTATGACTAATATTAGAGATGAGCAAAGCAGACGGAAATTCATTTTGCAAGCTTTTCAAATTTTCGTTGAAACTCATTAGGATTAGCGAATCAAATCTTAACGAATTTCATTTAAACAGCCAATACTATAGTGGCTGCAGTACTGGGACTTTAACAGAAGGGAACATTTTTTAAAGCATGTTGTTGTAAAAGTGTCAAAAATCGGAAAATGACTATTTAAAAAAAAATGACAATCAGCCAGTCACTCATCCAATTTCTGTCATTCCTCTCTTCTCTGTCCCTATATCACTCTGTTAGTCTCTCCCTGCTCTGCTGTAACTGGCTGCTGCCATCCTGCTCTTTCCCCCACTCACAGCCGACTGGCCACCTCCGTTACCGAACCTCCTTATATAGAGGGGGAGGTGCTGACATCACAGAGGGGCCTGCAGCTGATTGGACAGGTGCTAGGGATTATGGCTAACCTCTTTCTCCCGCCCAGTGATGTTCCAGACAGCATGTGCCGCCACCACCATTTTTTTTTCTTTGCGAATTTCCTTAACGAAACGGTGGGAATTTGCTTCGCAGAACTAACCAAACTGACAGGGCGATTCGCAGAGAATCTTGACTCTTCCAATTCCCTTGCCTCATCTCTAATTTATATAAAGGAAGAAGTGATTGCTTAAGTGTAAATAAACTAACACCAAAGAGCACTAAAAACCTTGAGATAATTTTATAGTTATATATGAAGGTCCTTTTAAGAAAACACAATAGAGCAAAGTCATTCAATGGCTTTAAAAAAAATCCCCCCTCCGCTGCTTACAAACAATTCAAGGTCCGAGAATTATATTTTCTGTTTTCATTCGCCTCTAAGGTACAGATGTGCTTTACAAGGCAAAGAGGTAATGAGAAAGTTTCAGTGCCATTTCTTTTCTCTTCATCTTTTTTTTTTTCTAGATCGATACAGAGAGAAGGGGGGAAAAATAAAAAATATTTATAAATAAAAAGCAGATTAAGTGAAACATTTGTCTAGACTCCAGCGGCAGAGTTCGCAGCAGCATTTAATCAGGTGCTTTATGAGTCTCCGAAAACACGTGTTATTTCTACCTACAACAGCACAAAAAATGTAGAATAAATGCTGAGTAGGAGCTGGCAATAAGTTAGATTTTTGTAGGAAAAAAGAAAAAAAAACTGTTTTGAAGACATTTTCTGCCGACTTGCTATATTAAAAAAAAAATCTCATTTGAAACCAGCTAGCTACTTAATAATGCAAAAGCTTCCATTTAGGTGAGAATGTTTGGTCATAAAGTTTATTATCTGTCAAGAAAGTCTATGTAAAATAAGCGTCAATAGGTGTTAAAGCAGAATTACTATTTTAGTGGAGCATAAGCTATTTTTGTTGAAGAAATGATACAATCTTCGGCATCGCAATGCTGAAGTACACATTCTTCTTGAGTCTTTTATTAGGGTGCTTACAGTTCATTGGCAGCCTTTGTCAGTTATCCAGTTTTAAAGCCATTGGATGAAATAGACTAGTCAATATAAATGTCATCTATAGCACAGAGGAATGCAGGGTTTATGTATGTTAATGGGGCTAGACATAGTCCTTTATAAAAAAAATGGTGGTATACTGAGATTGCTCCATCAGATGACATATGTGGGATTTGTTTTAAGCCTTGTAATTAGAGATGAGTTAAATTTTCAAAAGTTCGGTTTCGTAGAGTCGACAAACTTTGAAGCAAAGTTCGGGTTTGTACATAATTAAACCTTAAATAAACCGCATTAAAACAGCAAAACAATTGCAGGCATTTAGCTGTTTTAGTGCGGTTCAGCAAGTTTGCTTATCTCTACTTACCTGTCCATGCGTAATCCGTTCCATAAAAAAAGGACATGTCCTAGTGCGGATTGTGTTTGTGGCATGGATTACCAATAGAAGTCTATGGGATCCATATTTTTTAAGGAAGTCACGGATGTCACCTCCGTGATGTCTGTATAAAACATGGATCGAATCTCAGCAAACTAGTACTGTTCACATTTTACGGAAACAAATACAGAAAAAAAATCGATCCAATTGGGGATGCAAATATGGATTTTCAAAGGATCAGGGAGAAAAAATAGCGGGAGTTTTTGCAGCCCAGAAAATTCACTGAACGTGTGAATGAGGCCTTAGGGTAGCAGCACAAATAGGGGGACATTTATGAATTCCAACATTTTTTACGCAGCTCCGGAGCTCAGGGGATTTATGTAGAGGTGCATTGCCTCTACATAAATGCCGATCGCACAGAGCTTGTCCGTGCGAAAATTTTGAAACCTACACCAGTTCAGAGCTGGCATAGGTTTCAATATCATTTTTCCACAGAAAAAATCATAAATGCGGCGCACCCAGAGGCCGCGCCCCCTCTGCGTGCTGCCACACCCCCACAAAAATACCATTTACGAATATTTTTTATGCCAATCTGCCCCATCTGCGCCTAAAAAAAGGCATTTATGCCTTTTCATACATGTCCCCCATAGTACTTTTTTTTTTTTTCAATTTTTACTGCTTGTTTTAAACTGCCATTTTTGGGTCCTTAAAGGGGTTGTCAGGTAAGGACTCTTCTAAGCTGTATGCCCAGGATGGTGGTGAGTGAAGTACTTACCGCCCTGGCTCCGAAGTTTCTGCGGTCACTCTTGTCCCCATTATGCAGCCACCTCTGGTAAGTATGGCTAAGGGTACTATTACACGGAACAATAAACGATCATTGGCATATTGTTGATATAGGTTAGAACCTATATTTGTCGGGCGCCGACCGTGCACTGCTACACATAATAGCGGTGCGCGGCCGGCAACTGATGATATACATTACCTATCCAGGCTCATGGGCTGCTAATGCGGTTGACTTCTCCCCGAGTACCGCGCACTTTAACTCCAGAGCAGCCTGTCAGCTGACAGGCCGCTCTTAAGCTAGAGCGAGTGGGACCCGGGGAGAAGCACAGCGCAGAAGCAGCCCTGGAGCATGGATACATATATGGATTGGCACATATAGTTTGAATTGGACATATATATGGATTGGCATAGTTTGGACATTTATATGGATTGGCACATATGGATTGACACATATAGTTTATATATTGATTGGCACATATATTTTGGATTGGACATATATATGGATTGGCATAGTTTGGACATATATATGGATTGGCACATATAGTTTAAGCAAGGGCTGTTAAACGATTATCAAGCCGTGTAATAGGTCCAGTAAACGAGCGCGATCTAGCAGATCGGCGCTCGTTTACAGGTATTATAAAAGGGTCTTGTCTACATAACCCTTTTTGACATTTTTACTCAATCGCAGTATTCCATAGGTATGATGTTTTTTCCTCATCGTCTTCACTTCAGAAGACAATGGGGAAATAAATGTGAAAAATATACATATAAAAATGGCACCCAAAAAAAGCATAAAAATCATGATACTTGTTACAAGCCAAAACAAGCAGCATAAAACCTGTGTATAAAGAAAGCCTTAAGCTTTGCTGGTGATTTTTTCACAGTTTTTTTTTTCCTGTTTCACTTGTCAAAAGATATAGTATATTAGTATATGAAATATTAGTTCATAGTAAGCCAGTAGTCGCAGTCTATCCAGTAAACGCTCAGGATTTTGAAAACCATGAGAACATCAACCGTTCATAAAGTATCTACCTGCTTTCGAAATTCCTTATTTGTGAGCTACAGACTGAAACCTCTCCTGATAAACTGCTGAGTAAAATGCACAACAGCTGCCCTGATCTATTGTTACTGATTCCCAGTAATCTGCAGTTCTGTGTATTATAATGCCGTGAAATCAATGGCCTTAATAATTCTTAGCCTAGTACTGAACAGAGACTTGTCCTATTCCACCCACCCTATTTTTTCCATCCTGTTCAAGCTGAGACGATAAAAACACCACTATTTATACATCCTTGACAGTTCCATGAAATTCAAGAGTACAGAAGAATATTTATGTTTTTCCCCTCATAATGTATATGTTTTTATAGGTTCAGCCGGCTGCCTGTTCCATGGAACAATTTGGCGTTTCCTCCCGAGAGGTATTCTAGGCCTGTGTTTCTGTTGCCTCTTAATTAGCAAATTGATTTTATTCATCTAGCACAGAATGGTCTGCATTTTATTTTATGTTTGTTTTTTTGTGTAGTTAACAACGTTCGTGGGTCTATAAATTTTTTCTACTTTATAAACATTGCTGCCTATAATATCCTTGTATCCACTGTAATGATGATAGGGTCATTCCTAACATGCTTATGTCTATGGGTGACACTGATGTTCTTTACGTTTCTCTTGCACTGTTTGGGGTATTGAGTAATTAATTTGACATTTTATATTGAACGCATATTTTTATTGGCATATGAATAAATATAACAAGTCGAAGATTCCAGCTCGCTCATTTACAGAGCCAGTAAGATCTTTGGCACATGGGAATAACATTCCAACCCTTAAAACATTTCTCAAACATATTAAGGCGCAGCTAAAATATTAGAAGGCTGAGCAGATTTATATGCCCTGTGGCTTCTCTGCAGCGTATTAAAACTCTATGGACTGTTTTATGACGGTCTATAGCCTGTTTTGCATAGAAAGAAAACTAAAAGACTCACTACAATGGCGCTCTGTAGGTTGCTTTGATCTAGGTGTGGAATGTTCCCTACTTACAGCGGGAGAAGTTCAGCTAATAATAGTATGTAAGAGAATTCATTGAATCCCAGACAGAATACTTCCCAAAGTCAATCAAATGTGCTCCAACCTTGGGGCTGTAAAAATATAACTGAATAAATGAGTATGACTATATGAATATCATTTACATAACATCACTAAACCACTTTTTTCAGAAGTTACGTAACGTTGCGTAAGTGACCCATGAGGACCATGCGTGAGTGGTCGGAAGAAGGATTTGGTTCTTCGTCTCCCAAGTGAATGTAGCCACAGAACACATGATCGGCCTCTGCTACAAAAACTCTCTAAAAAGTGATCCAAAAGTAGACTAGAAAAACTATGCATCAGATAGTTTTCTCACAATAATACCAAATGTATCAGAGGCATAGTCTCAATTCCTGGAGCCCTAGTTACAAGAACCCTATTTCACTACCTCTTCTACTGTCTATTATAAAGCAGCGTGAACTGGTAGGAGAAACCCCAACAAGCTGGGTCCGTGCAGATGTACCGTGGTGGTCAAAAATTGACATCAATCAGAAATTGGAATAATTTCTTTTTATTAACACAACACATTTCGGCCTAATACATATAACTCAGACCTTTCTCAAGCATAAAAAGCAAATGGGCCAGCTCGTTGGGATTTCTTCTTGGTCCAGTGATCCTACCGCTTCAAGTTGCTATATGCTTCCTTCCCACCCGATGTGGTGCATCCCCTAGAAACTGCTGCGACATACCCTCTTACACTATAGAGTTGTGCCTATCATTTGCACAACTCAACCAGGTGAATGCATACCAGCACCCTGACCAGTCATCCTTGATACTTTACCCATTGCACCAGGAAGCACCCCTCTGTTTTGTCTTTTCTCCACTGTCCATTATTGTGAGCCCTCGGTTGTCAGAGTAGATCAAACTAAGGGTCCATTTACACAGAAAGATTATTTGACAGATTATCTGCCAAAGATTTAAAGCCAAAGCCAGGAATGGACTTGAAAAGAGGAGAAATCTCAGACTTTCCTTTATGACCTGATCTCTGTTTATAGTCTGTTTCTAGCTTTGGCTTCAAATCTTTGGCAGATAATCTGGCAGATAATCTTTCTGTGTAAATGGACCCTAAACCACACATCACAAGCCCTTGCTGCAGTTATGTTTATTAGCCCCATACGCAGAATCTAAGGGCTTAAATAGACTGCCAGACAGCTGCACAATAATGACCACTGACCTTGTAGATCAGTGATAGAGATGACTGACTCTTACAATATAAATGAAGGGAAGAGCTTCGTTAGCTCTGCAGTTGGCTTTTCAGCCTGCTGCCTTTGAACTCCGCGCCGCTCCGCCCTGGGTGCCTGCAATAGCTGGACCCTTCTCCCAGAAACTTTTTCTAGTTTTCCTGGACTGGATCCATTTTTTCCAATACCCAGAGTAAAGCGGCACCAAATTTAAAGGCTGTTAGCTTTTAAGCCGACTGCCGATCTAACGAAGGACTTTGCTTCATTTATACTGTACATTCACTCTTCAGCTTGCATTTAAAGAGCTTTTATATAACTTGATGATTGTTTGGCCCTATTACTTTATCACTGTAGTTTGCACATTGCCCATTTACATGGAGAATTATTCAGACAATAATGATGACTTTCAGGCCTGCACATATTTTCTTATCTTTTTCATTTGTGTGCTGATGGCTGGCCCTTTTACATGGACCATTTATTGAGAAAGAGCATTACTACAACTGCTCATTAGCAGCTAAGCAGCAATGCAATGTCATGGCCCCCTGACCTAGAACTGTCCAGATTATTTATTCGCCACCTTTTATTTTTAATTGCCCCATTTCCCAGGTGTATCAGTAAAAACTTTCATGCACAGACAACACCTTTAACTACAGCTTAGTTAATACATGACCACTCCTCACCTACTGACTTCCTAACCAGGTTTACTTTTTCTCTACAGAACCAGCAAACTCCCCACATCTAACTGCTCCTAGACTGACAATGCAAGTCCCTGTTCCTTGCGACCAGCTATAGTAACACAAGATGGCGGCAGAGCAAAGTATTGTAGACTGACAAACACAATACACAATATATACAGTCACACATACATAAGTGCAAAAAAAAAACAACTATTACTGAGCAGGAAATCAGATATGCATATTATCCAATCAGACTGACAGGCAACCATGTATACAGTGTTGGTAAGGGACCATGTACTGTACATCTTACTTCTTACTTGCAAAACTGCAATACAGTAGTGAATTAGGCTGATACACACAGTACAGTATCTGTATAACAAATAAAAATACATAAAAATACATAAAAGCTACAAAAAATCCATACAAATAGAAAAAAAATCAAAATAATACATCAATACAAAAGTTTCAATAAATGTATCAATTATACATGCAGTTAGACATGGAAAAAAATCCACTTATTCTACTTAATAAGAATGTAGCCAACTATTAAGTATATAGTATCCTGTAAAAAAACATTTTATTCTGATTCATTTGAAAAAAAAAAAGAAAGGATATTTTCAGTCTAAGTAAATGCATGACTGCACACAACACATTTTAGGTTAAAAAAAAATTGGAAAAACACAAACTCAGGTAATTTCTAGTTTTCCAATGTGTGGTGTTTGTCTCTAGACACCGGCATGCCTTCCCTTTTTTTAGCAAGCAGATGGTGGTTTTCAAGAGTTATACAGTATACGAGGTACGAGTGGCCGGCAGGAAGTCTAAATACCACAGTGTCCTTTTCCATAACTAGTTCACAGCTTTTTTTCATTTCCCACACTATAAATAACCGACTGCTCCTAGCTGACTCTTACAAAGGTGCTTGTGTCCAAACACCATGTTATATAGCTCTCTAAAGATCACAGATCTCCCTTTAATATAAACCTTTCCAATCTGACAATTTGTTGCCTCACTGTTACGTTAACCCTCTTAAAGCTTCTATGCAGTACGGCTATACAGAGCCATTTAACATAGGGAGTAGCTATAAATGCAGGTTAAACATGTTCTGCCTAATTAATATGGATAGAAATAAACATAAAAAAGCTATAATATTTTTTATAATATGCCGTTATCGAGTAGGAATGCATGGCAAATATATTTTGCTAGATAGATAGACATTTAGGTCCAAATTTATAAAATACATTTTTATAAACTGGTCACAATTCAAGTTTCATTTTTCAAGATTAGAATGAGAAATGAAAGCTGAGATGTGACTAAATGCTGAAGGCAAAAAAGACGGTTATTGTCTCAGCGTTGGTAAATCTGGGCCATAGTGTCCTTGTCCATGGTGCTGAAATGCATGGTGCTAGCTTGCAGAAACAACGCCAGAGGTCATTCACATGTTTTGTGACCGGTACATAATCTGTAACTAGGGGAAGTTTTCCAGAACTGGATCCAGTATTTCCAGGCACCCGGAAAGGATCAGCACAAAGTGACACAGAGTTCAAAGGTAGCAGGTCTATAAGCCGACTGTAGCGCTAACAAAACACTTCATTTATACTGCAAATTGTCTCATGTCTACTCCTAACTATCCAATGGGAATACTGCAATAATACATCCATTAAAACACTCTCACCTTTGTTGTTTTGACTTTATTCCCAGTACTACAACTCCATCCTGACAAGTCTGGTAGAACTTTGCAGTCTTCTCCTTCTAAACATGGCTGCATTTGACACCACCACTTCTGGATAACTATAGAAGCTGAACAGAAACATTAACAGTTGTCGATGAAATGAAAGAAAGTGCTAAGTAGTTTTAAAGGTTCTACTTTTATATTACATCATTGCTTATGGCCAATAACTATTATGAGAGGGAAAAAATCAGCCTAAACCTTTAATGATATTCACTCTTCATTGACTTAATTGGAAGAAAATTACTTAACATAACATCTACAAATCACGTTGGTTTTAAATAATAATAATAAGAATAATAATAACAACAACAACAACCATCATCATACCAAAGTAAAAAACATATATTAACACCACTTCTGTTAAATGTTAACCCTTTGACGACCTGGGGTCCTTGATGCCTCAATGCCCAGGTCGTGTTAGGATATCAGCTTATGGAATCATAATGATCCCATAAGCTTATGTCCCAATGTCTGCCCCCTCTCCTCTGTCCCCTGCCGCTGTTACAATCTTGTGATAGCGGCAGGGGGGAGGGGGCAGAGCTCACCCACGCATGCCTGGCGTGTGGCCTGCCTTCCCTTCTCCCCCCCGCCGGCCTCCGTAGCCAGCCTCGGTAGCCGTTTCCATGGCTACCATCGGGGCTCTGTGATCACTTTGCAGAGCCCCGATGGACACCGGCAGATAATTATACCTCTGTAGAGGGAGAATTCTCTGTCTGGAGCCCTATAGATGCTGCGGTCGTGCTGATTGCAGCATCTATAGGGTTAACTCTCAGCACCGGTGCTGAGAGTTGTGGCGGGTCCCCGGCTATCACTGATAGCCGGGACCCGCCACGGATGACACAGGCGCAGCTCCTGTGGCTGTGTCATCCTGGATCCTTAATAAACGTTGCTGCAGCATCAGGCATAGGCTGCAGTGACGTTAATTAACTGTGGAGCGGCCGGAGGGGGTTAATGATCCCTAGTGGTCTGTTTGATAGCTAGCACTTTTCTCTGCACCTTTTTTTTCCTCGCCTCACTTGATAAAAAAGCAGAGTTTAAATGTGTTATAGCTGCTTTCCTCCAGAATGTGTGGGTGGGGGTGGGTGTGGATGTGTGTTTTGCATCTCAGGTCCATTGAAGTGAATTAAACTGAACTGCAATACCACACACAACCTTGGGGCAGGGGTGGTGCTGTTTTTGCAAGGAAGTAGCTGTGATTTTGATAATTACTTTAACAGCATGTTGCCTTATGATGAAAGATGCTTCAGTCAGAGGAGATGCCAAGGAATAAGTTCAGCAAGTGCTGCAATTGTACTGACTGCAGAGCTATAGGACATGATGGATGGAGGCTGTGATGGAGAGCTGAGGTAAATTGTGGTATTACGCTATATCAGGAAGCAGTGAAAGAGCATATTAGGGAAGAGGATTACTTGCCCAAAACAACAAATAGATTTTTGCTGACTTCAAAACTGTAGCTGACAGGTAAGTAATGTTATATGTTTCTGTACCATTTTTATTGTATTTTCTTATCTAATATCGAATTATCCCTTTAGTTTTAAGAATAGTGTTGGGGTTAAGAGGTTAAGAGTAGAGGCCTATGGCTGTATCCATATTTTCGAGGATTCCCTAGGGCTGCATCCAACCTCTGCAGAAACAGGGAGGCAAATGCAGAGCATAATGCTCTGCATTTGCCTCCCTGTGGCTGCAGAGGTCTGGAGAACATTGCCAAACCCGAAAAGTTTGGCCTCTTAGTTTAACACTAATTAAGAGTCATTTGTTGCAAAATTTTACAATCAAAGTAAGGGGTTGTTTCATTACAGATAACCCATGTAATATCATAGCTGTGGATGCAACTAATGTTGATATAACAGCTGTTCTAGCCAAAGTCGCTGCTGCATGATAATTGCAGTATTACTGGCATCTATTCAGATCAATGACTGATGCAATACACAGACCCCAAGCCATAGTGGGAGCCATTAATATATTTACTGACTGGCCCTGTGTCTCTTTTCGGATAAAAGATCATATACACTGTATATATATATATATATATATATATATATATATATATATATATATATATATATATCACCTTATAAATATCTAGGGGATACACTGCTACACTGACTATTCACTTGTTTCACCCCTTCACCTACTTCATGACAGAAGTTGCCCTGATTGTACAATTCCTTTAAATTAAGCCCCCCCCCCCCCCCTCCAAAAAAAAAAAAAAAAAAAAAAAAAAGGCTACAAATATAAACACCATCATATTATTTATGTCCATTTAATATTATTTTGTCAACCAAGCAGTATATTCCCAGATTTTGATATGATTCTGAAGTGTCAGGCTTACCATCTACACATGATGGAGCTGCTCTTGTAGTCCCCGCCACTTGTCCGGGAAAACATGAGCATTTTACTGTCTGCGACCGTTCCTCAATCTTGTTCTTATTGCAGCATCTGTGAGCAGCAATCACTTCACAAGTGCCAGGTTCCACATGAACTGCAGAGGGAAGAAACAAGGAATATTCAGTACAATGACATAGTCACTGCGTCTATTTCCACATAACACGGTGCACATCTCCTTCATACAGCTTGTCAGAAGGTATCATTTGGATCAAGGAGCTAGTGATATGGAATATGGGACATATATATAGTTCTTCTGCGCTTACTGTGCCCTCTTGGCTAATAACTCAGAGATTTCTATTTCTTTTATGTCGTCAAAAATGGAGAGCCTGACAATGTAACTGTGATCTATAACTGAAGGGGAGGATGCCATGCAGGAGTGGTAGGAGCCCCTTTTTTCTTGTGATCATGGATCCTATTGCATCATAACCTACATCTGCTGCCAATGACATGGCAGAAAACAGAAAATGTGTACATATATTCTTTACTGTTTTTTTTTATATGTTTTTATTAAGTTTCCAACATGAAAACAATATATAATGGTCAATAGGGTAGCAAAGGAAGGGGAGGGGATGAGGGGAATGGGTAGAAAGGGAGGTAAAAGCAGGGGAGCGAGGAAGATAGTCTGGTGCAACAGTTTCTCTGCCACTCCCGGAGAGGCAAACATAAACCAATAGTAACAAAACAAAAACAAGTGCGGCAGCAACAGCCAAGGCGGGAGCCACCCTCCAAAAGGGTGATAACAAGAGAAGAGGGCAGTAAATAGGAGAAGCTAAACACCAGACAATTCAGATCAAATAGGGGGATTAGAGGAAAGTGACTGTTCCATGCAGCGAATGGTTTGTTGTAATGCATTACATAGTTCTTTATTCAATTTTATTATCTAACTATTAGCAGGTTGGATGCATCTAATCTGCTGATATGTCCCTACTGCACAGGATACGCTAAGGAGGAAGGTATGTCTCTTACCTCCCTCCTTGGCGCCATTCCCGTGAAGGTAGTCATGTGCTCCACGGTCCAGTGAAACCATTAGGAGCACTGGCCAGCCCCATATCGCTGATCCACTATGAGGGCACCGATTCATCAGATCGGTGATATGGGGGTGGCCAGTGCTCCTAACACCCCCTTCCCCCCAGTGTTTATAATGGTCTTACCAGACCGTGGAGCACATGACTACCTTCACCAGAACGGCGCCAAGGAGGAAAGTAAGAGACATCTGCTAACCTGCTTGTCTAAGCTGCTGATAGTTCCCCTTAAAAGGGGCTAATAAATAGTAGACCAGCACCCATTTGTAGCTTAAATCCAGGTAGGTAGTTCTATTCAGCAAAAAACATATGTTTAAAGATGTTCACATACATCATATAGCGTTTTAGCTAGTTCTAGGTGTGCATTTGAGAATGAAACCTGAGCATGCTAAAGGGTCCCATGATGTGATATGAACATCTTTAAACATAAGCCTTCCTGTTGTACCTGGATTCAAGCTACACATGAGCTCCAGTCTTTTAATAATTGCCACCAAAGGGACACGCTTACTGATCTACCACAGGCTCGTAATGATATTCAGCTCCAGCCTCGGCTTTCATATAACATACAGGTTAAATAATGTTCCACCATATCGTTCACGTCACAGAACATTAAATAAAAATGTAGCACAGTTTGTCCACTAGTCCCCTTGTGTTTTACGAACTCATTGATCCCCAAGCTAGAATATATAAAACAACACATGGGCTGTTAAATGTTACAGATCCGAAAACCAGGGGAAAAAAAGATGTCGAACATTTTTCACATATTCTCTTTTTAACCATTTACAAAGACTTCCGTGTCCCCGAGGAGCATTTCCATGTAGAACAATAATTTCTGTTCACCCACTGCTTATTTTCTTTTACTAGTTCTACATAATATAAAAACAACCCAGAGAGGCTTATATATAAAAAAGCATTACTGGCATGGACAGACATTATTAAGAAATATCAGGTAGTAACATATAGGAATATAGGCAGATACTTAGATAAGAATATGGTTATATATTTACTTCTACTTCTTAGGCCATAGAAATAATAAGTACAGTTATGCGCTAAATAAAAAAACACTGGGTAACACTGCTACTGAAAAGGACCTGGGGGTATTGGTGGACAGTAACCTCAACTTTAGTGATCAGTGCCAGGCAGCAGCTGCCGAGGCTAATAAAATAATGGGATACATCATAGATGCTAAAGATGAGAGCATAGTTTTGCTTCAATATAAATCACTGGTCAGATCACACATGGAATACTGTGTACAGTTTTGGGCCCCGGTATGTAAGAAGGACACAGCTGAACTGGAGCGGGTGCAGAGAAGGCCGACCAAGGTCATTAAGGGAATGGGTGGGTTACACTACTGTTATTGTTCTGATCACAGTGTACAAATATATGAATGGACAGTACAGACCCTGTGTTTCTTTAACCTCTTCATGACCAAAGTCATTGGTGCCAGGATGTCCAGGCCAAATTAATGCAATGTTCCTCCACGACTTCTAAGAGCCATAATGCTTTTTTCACCTACAGGGCTGGTTGTGGTGTCATTTTTTGCACTATGATCTCTAGTTTTTAAAAATTTGGATTGCTTTTTATAATTTTTTTTCCTGATATATAATTTAAAAAAAAATCAACAATCCTGTGTTTATTTATTTATGTATTTATTTTAAAAGTTTTTTTTAATACTTTTAAAAACTTTTTTTTTTACATTTTTTGCACTTATATTTTACTGTAAAACATGCAATCATTAGACTGTGAATACACAGATGGCAAATGCGACAGGACCGAGGTAAGTGGCTTACCCCCGCCCTTCGATACAAGCGTCCCGATCAGTCAGTAACAGATGTGTAACCTGTCACTGACTTCCTTAAATGCCGCGATCGCTATAGATCGCGGCGTTCAAGGGGTTAATGACAGGCAGCTGCAGGATCGCAGCTGCCTGTCATCATCCTCAGCCCCAGACACGCTGATGTGTGTGGGACAGCTCTCACTGCAGCGGCCCCGCACACATCAAAAGCCCCTGAAATTAGGAACGTACATATATACGCTCCTGCTGCACGGGGCATCAGCAAAAGGAATGTATTTAGACATATTTTGGACACAAAGGGGTTAAGGAACGCAAACAAGGCAGGGGTACTTGTGGTTCACCTTACAGGTGGCTTGCCTGGGTACAGTCTAGCAATGACAGTGCCTGGCTTTTACTACAATTTTAGATGTACATGATTGGTGAGCATGACACAGTGGTCATAAAACTGAAACTCTACAGAAACAAAATAAAAATATATACCCGTGAGTAGATCTACAGGTAGAAGCTATTTATTTATCACCTTACTGGATATTAATCTGCTAGTGACAATATTACAATCACCAATTCTCATTTATATCGCTGCAGCTACCACGCCGTCTCCGATGTGGCCTTAGAATACATTGTGCGGCTAAGAAAGTTCCTATAAATCCTCTTTGTTTTCCTTGAGCAGTATACTAAGCCGGCACTTCACAGCACCGTCAAGGCTTTTCCGCAGGTCTAGAGGCATGTCTGTAGGTGGGAATATATGATAAAGCATAATTTTACAAGTCAGATATTAAATGAAAACTGGATTTTATGGTGATAAACTCAGTGCAATTATAAGCTGATTTTATGTTGCTTTTGACCCAGGAGTAAATTCACCCTTCATCTCACTCTCTCTGGCATTCTGATCAGGAAGCGTGCCTTCATTTTATGATCTGATCTTCCTGTCATTAAAATTCTTGCAGCGTGTTCCCTCTGTGCTATAAAATAATGATGACCTATGATAGCATAAGGAAAGCACAGCAACGGTGTATACTGCCGGTCTGTCAGGCTAGGAAAGTACTGATCCACATTACAAATTAGGATAGAAGAGAAGCATTTAAAGGAACCATCAAACATTCGGATATGTATATAGCTTAATTAATTAATGTCATATTGGAATAATAGTCAGAATAATGGGAGAGATTTACAAAGGTGGCATACCTGACAGCAAATACATTGTAGGAATTGTCAGTGAGGAGCATGCAATATCCCTTACCTAGAGAGCTGGTTGGAACAAGGGGTACAATAGCAGGGCTGTGTTAATAGCATTATGGACCCCTGGGCAGAGCTGTGAACTGACCTCTCCCCTCAACCCCAGCAAACCAACCCTGTGTCAGCCCCAACCCTCCTAGTGTGTAAGCTCTTGTGTCAACCCAGTCCTCCTAGTGTGTAAGCTCTTGTGTAACCCCTAGTCCTCCTCGTGTGTAAGCACTTGTGTAACCCCCGATCCTCCTAGTGTGTAAGCACTTGTGTAACCTCCAGTCCTCCTAGTGTGTAAGCACTTGTGTAACCTCCAGTCCTCCTAGTGTGTAAGCACTTGTGTAACCCCCGGTCCTCCTAGTGTGTAAGCACTTGTGTAACCCCCAGTCCTCCTCGTGTGTAAGCACTTGTGTAACCCCCGATCCTCCTAGTGTGTAAGCACTTGTGTAACCTCCAGTCCTCCTAGTGTGTAAGCACTTGTGTAACCTCCAGTCCTCCTAGTGTGTAAGCACTTGTGTAACCCCCGGTCCTCCTAGTGTGTAAGCACTTGTGTAACCCCCAGTCCTCCTAGTGTGTAAGCACTTGTGTAACCCCCGGTCCTCCTAGTGTGTAAGCACTTGTGTACAGTGTCCGACTGTGTTACAGAAAACGCTGCAGCTGCCGCACACACAGCCGACTGATTGATGTAATGATCTATGTGACATACAGGGGGTGGCTGCAGTGGTATCTCCTACAATTCCCCCCTTCCCCTACGCACAGACACAGACCTGACAGAAAGGTCTTTCCTGGTGTTGTTTCACAGGTGCTCCTACACCATATCTACCTTTCTATCCCTAAAGCGCACATCCAACCTACACAATAGAAGATTGCACCCTCCCATATCAGTTAGTTATGAGAAAACCTCCTCAAGGGCTCTTCCCTGATTGCTTAGGGCCTAAGGAGTAAGGGGCCCTATCAATAATGTAAACAAGCCTATTACTGGGCCTATTACTCGGCCCGATAATCATTTAGCGAGGGCTGCAGGGATATCGTTACCGATGTCCTTGCAGCCCTTGATTAAACACCATACATTACCTAAGCACATTGCAGGTTTTCTCCTGCGCTCCTTCTTTCTCCCGATCCCGCACGCAGCAGGAGCTTCGGTGGGGCCTCCCTGAGCTGAAAGACTGCTCATCCAATCTCGGGCCTGCTGCAGTCCTGGCCAGTGATTGGATGAGCAGTCTGTCAGCTCAGACAGGCTGCACCGAAGCTCCTGCTGCGTGCGTGACCGGGAGAAAGGAGGAGCGCAGGAGAAGACATGCAACGTGCTTAGGTAAGCATGGTGCTTGTTAAATGGTCGGTCACCCACCACGCATCACTATTCCATGCAGCGATGCGCGGTCAGTGACCGATGATCAGGTCGATTCGGCCAATTATCACGCTGTGGAATAGGCCCCTAAGGTCCTTTATATCAACAAGGATTCCCGGCACTTCACCACAGCTTTAACTTGCAAAAGTGTGTTTATTTACAAGACATGGTGCACACATACAATCAGGCAAGAGGCGTTTCGGCAAAATCGCCTTTATCAACTGCCTAATACAAACAGGAAACTGACTGACTTTATACACGTAGGAGGCACTCCTCGATGACGATCCAAGTATGTCAGCGTCGCTCTCAGTGACGTAATCAGTCGTAAACAGTTTTGGATACATACTCTCCGGACCCTCGAACCTAGAGGCTTAAACCGGGAGTATGAATTGTCGGGATTTATGTAGGTTTATGGCACTTCCATCTTATATTTTCTTATATCTACTCATTGGCTGCATTATTCTACTTTTGATCATCTGGGACAATTGCTAATCTAATATATATAAATCTAATATTCATGTATTTTATATTTTTCAGATTACTATCATAGATTGAATGGAACGATGGTAGGCTCTTTTAATATTCTCTCTTATGCATGTACTAACCTTTATAGTTGTGTATTAACTTTTGTATGTATTTTACATGTTTTTATGTGGTATGTTTACATGTGTGTTTACATGTTGCGGTTCGCGTTACTTACACCCATGATTTCTTGTTTCAGCGCGCAATGATTGTAGCAGCTGTACGGCACTTCTATTCCATTGCAATGAACTTGTTTTCTGGTTTCCCGGGTGACTGATTACGTCACTGAGAGCGACGCTGACATACTTGGATCGTCATCGAGGAGTGCCTCCTACGTGTATAAAGTCAGTCACTTTCCTGTTTGTATTAGGCAGTTGATAAAGGCGATTTTGCCGAAACGCCTCTTGCCTGATTGTATGTGTGCACCATGTCTTGTAAATAAACGCACTAGTTAAAGCTGTGGTGAAGTGCCGGGAATCCTTGTTGATATATTACGATTGCATCCACGGGCACCACGTGACGGAGTGCCGACATTGTACCTAAGGTCCTTTAGGCTCCATTACAATGCAAAAGTGTTCAGCTGTTCTGGATATTTTGGTATTAATACAGCCTTTTTCTGACCACATCCTTCCCTATTGCCCAGCCCCATCTTTTACCAGTCTACCATTAACCAACCTTTGCCCAATTAAATACAGTTCCTACTCATTGCCTGGATACAAATTGATGTGTTCTGTGCATCTATGCATTGGCCATTGCAAACCGAAACTACAACAAGAAGGCAACCTGGGTATTTCCTTAGGTAAGGTGTGTACCTCCTTGTATAGAGACAAAGTAAACAGTCCTTAGACTCCATTGCTGGGCCCCAGTGGGTGCACTCTATTGCCTATGTTTGATGAACATTATCATATAGATTTCTGATTGTGATAGTTCAGGTCATTAAGCTATGGACACATTTTTGTGCACTTATTGGGCCTACAGATCTCGCATGACCATGGGGGTCATTTGAGAATTGTAGCCCCAATGAGTGCATGAAAAAGTGCCCATAGCTTTACTGGCTCAGTAAAAGAAAATATATTCTACCCCCCCCCCCCCCCCATGCTTTAGTATAGCAGAACATATTGTCAGGATAATTTTTTTGTATCTCATGCAACTCAATGGCTGAAATTATTGGACATTTATATAGAAGTCAAAATCTGTTCCATTCCCCTAATGGCTTTATTTAACCTTCTTTCCGGAGCCTTGGTAACCTTCTACGTAAGGCTATGTGTCAGAGAGGTTTACTCCTATGAAGTACTTCAAAGACATTAACAAACTTCAATTTGTACAAGTAACAGGAACATTTTTTTTTTCTGCCAATGCAGCTTTCTTTATTAAATTGCCAACATAACCCAGTTATTCCAGAGCTTGTGTGTTATACTACTATTCAACAGATGGTGACTGTCAGCGGGCTTGACTTTATTCAAAAATTTAACATATATATTACTTTTTACATAAGCTAGAATCACAAGTTCAGATTGTAACAGATTCTTTCAATTCTTTCTGTCGCCCCTGGAGTCTGAACTAACTGCTGCCGGCACCTGCTTAGATAATTTGGACTGGTCTGTTAGAGGAAATTCTAATGTGCATGTATTATACTTTCTTCGAGTAAATATTTTATAGCTAATAGATCCTGAGTCCATACCACATGTAATGACAGGATGTTCTCAATGCTGCAAAAGCTTTTAAGACCTTAGAACTCCGAGAGAATCATGTTTTATGATAGCATTCTATGATATCCAAATATTTTTGTATAGATATAGAGGAAAATGCCTCAAAGACCAGCGTGCTATATGCTTTATACCACTTTGTTGCAAAAATTGTAGTAAATGTGGTGGGCAGCGAGAGGCCATGACCCCCTAAACACTAAGCCCCACCAATTTTATATAAAATATTGAGCCTGGTAAAAAAAAAAGTCACAAAGTTTTGTGTAAAACAGGACAAGGATGTGTGTCTATTTTTATGTCAGAAAACCTAAATTTAACACATGAGCTATGCTGTACATGCTGGCACTTTTTGTCCAACCCATAATTTGAGGCTTTGTGCACAAGACACCAACAAAATATACCTTTTTAATGTATTTCTTTTTAATGTTGCCTAGCTCCCACCCATAATGCCAATTGAGTGGATATCGTTCCATGAAACAGGTGTTGGTCAGAAGTTACTGTGCAGGGGAAAATAGTGATGTCACAATGTACTTTTAGGAGAGAGTAACTCTGTAAGGCGTGTTATAGGTTTCACCATAATGTGATACATGAGGACTAGAAATGAGCGAACCTCGAGCATGCTCGAGTCCATCCGAACCTGAACGTTCGGCATTTGATTAGCGGGGGCTGCTGAAGTTGGATAAAGCCCTAAGGTTGTCTGAAAAAGATGGATACAGCCTATGACTAAATCCATGTTTTCCACATAGCCTTAGGACTTTATCCAACTTCAGCAGCCACCGCTAATCAAATGCCGAATGATTGGGTTTGGATGGACTCGAGCATGCTCCAGGTTCGCTCATCTCTAATGAGGACTTATAGTTCTTGGGGGCTGCAGAGACAATATGGACAGTAGATGCACTGTTCATAAGGACATTATATTTCTATCCAAATGATAGCTAAGAATGAGAACACGTAAAACCAAAAAAAAAACCTCAAGAAACAGCTATTTCAGAAGAACTGACATTATTTTGAGCTCATAAGTCGAGTTGAGCATTTTTAGGGCACAAATACACATACCCTTAAATGGAAAATTAATGGAAGACTTGAACATTTAACATGGAGCCCCCTGCTTGTCAGAACAGAGGGTATCTTGTTAACCTAAAGTGACAGTCTGGCTCCCAGGGGGCCAGACTGTGCTCTGTTGGGAGGCATTTTCACAAGACACATTACAATTCCGGCAGTATAGCAGCAATTACCGGCATCCCACCTGAGTTCTAAAGTGTCTCGAAGAAACCTACTACTTTTATTATTCTATTTTTTTTCTTTTAATATTTTGACCCTTCAAAGGAAAAAAATATACAAAACTTAGATTAAAAAAATTAAATAGGTTTCTGCTGGAGATTTGGTCGTCACTTACCGTAATAACCCAAGTCTATTCACATGGATGTGCATACCAATGCACACTCATGGACTCATGCTAAGGTAAAGCAAAAGCAGCTAGTTGATGTCTTATAGTGACCATATATGTTTTGGAAATTATTGTTTTGCTATTGAATAGCTCAGTGCAGATGGTACAAGTTTTCCACGCCATACTTTTACAATATTGTGCTGGAACAAGTTGAGGAATGCTATATTACAAAGATGCTACAGTATTTCTAGACATCTGATAAACTATACAGTGATCCCTCAAGTTACGATATTAATTGGTTCCAGGATGACCATTGTATGTTGAAAATCGTATGGCATATGAAAAACTCTGGAAACCCCAAAATATCATTCCAAAATTAGTAGAAAAAAAAAATAGATAACTAATATGGATAAAGCAAGTTCTTAAATACAACAGTCAGAAAGAGCTACTGGAAGCTGTAAATTACTTTATATGTTAAGGACCAGAATGTTTTCAGGGTCCTGTACAGATCACGCAGGGTTCCAAAAGAATAAAATGAAGCCGCCCTCACCTGGTGCCCAAAGGAGCAGCCCATCCTGGTGCAGTTAGGAGCAGTGTAGGACATTTAGTATCACACCGTACTGTAGAGAGGCGCTACCAGACACCCAATCGGTGCATGCACTTCACTAATACTGGGGTTTTACCAGTAAAATGGCCACTTTTATTGGTCCATCATCTATGTTCCGCAGATCCTTAAATTGGTAGTAGCTTGTTGAGTCTGATCGCAAGTTGTGATGGTCCAGAAATAACCACTGTGTGTTGAAAATATTGTAACCTGAGGCCATTGTAAGTTGAGGGACGAATGTATAGCCAATATTAATCAGCAAGGTGCCTTTTCTTTTTTAAGCTATGTTCCCACTTCGAGAACATAGTGGGGAAAGGTGGCCGTCTCTTTATAATCACAACCACAAATAATGATTATTATTTAAGGCCATGGTTGTAACAAGAAGGCTGTCTTTCCCCACTATATTCTTCCTATGGCTATGGCTTCCTCGCTATGTTCCCACTAAGTGGGAACACAGCCTTATACATATTACAAGAAATAGAAGCACTTACTCAGAAGAGATGTAAAAAAGTCACAATTTAGCTTCCTAATAACTGTGATGCTTGTGGCTACAGTTCATGTTTATTTCCTTGGTTCAACATACTGAACATCAAGCCAAGGAAGCAAAATGTCAGAAAATGAAAGAAACTTATTGATTTAAGCTGGGTTCACACTATGTATATTTGAGGCTGTATTTGTGAGGCTGTATAGCAACCAAAACCAGGAGTGGATTGAAAACACAGAAAGGCTATGTTCACATAATGTTGTAATTGAGTGGATGGCCGTCATTTAATGGCAAATTTTTGCTGTTATTTTAAAACAACGGCTGTTATATTGAAATAATGGCAGTTATTTACCGTTATATGACGGCCATCCACTCAATTTCAACATTGTGTGAACAGAGCCTTTCTGTGTTTTCAATCCACTCCTGGTTTTGGTTGCTATGAGGACCTGACTTGAGGACCAAATACTGCCTGAAGTATACAGTGTGTGAACCCAGCTTTATATGGTAAATAATAAAAGTATCATAATGTAAGTGATCATTAAGTGTAAGTGGCCATAAAACAACCAGAAATCAGGATGCTGCTTACTTTGCAGTGGTCAGACTGTTCATTCAGTCATTGTTTAAACTGTTCAACAACTAATAAAAAAAAAGTCTTCTACTTTCATTGTTACAATTTCTTTAAAAGCCATTTCCGCCAGGCTTATCTAAAGTAACCAGACCTTATCATAAACCTAAATGTGCAATATACAGATGTTAATATTCTTAAGCCCGTATTACATGGGGTGATCAGCAGGAGCAAGCGAGCTCCGACCTCTCATTCCTCACTCGCTAGCGTGCTATTACATGAGCCAACAGCAAGCGGGTAAGAGTGGACGGGGGCACGCGGAGCTGCGGGAGGGGCTGCCTGGACAATCTTTAGATTGTCTTGGGAGCCCATGAGAGATAGTGACGGTCTGCTGCCACTCCAGATGCGGCTGATAATCGTTTTGTGTAATAGGGCCTTTAAATGAGTACTTAACATTAAGAATTTTTCCAGCAACACGTGTTAAAAATCCATTTATTTGTCACTTTCAAATTGGATCTCCCCCCCTTCCAACCCAATGAATACTCATCACTGCAGAGCACCAGAGTGATGTTACTTGCAGAGCATCACCCCAATATTTATTAGAAGAGGCTGTATGGTTGTGGCGGATCAGTGCACTAGTCCCACCCCTAATGCACCAAACTGCCTTATTAGCATATGACTTAGACTACAAAGTTCCCTAAAATGTTGCAGAGGTTTAAGGTAAAAAGCTACCCTCATCCTCAGTACCCCGTGCACTATAGGGACATATCTTAGAGGCTTTTGACCTGCTGATAGTTTTCCTTTAAAGTGTACCTGTCATCATAGTCGCAGCGGTGAATTCCACTCTGCATCCGGAAATTTGGGTATCCATTGCTACGCACGCGAGAAGAAAATGCATGCAAACCCTATTCTGATCCATTGGTGGTTGCTTGCATTATGATCTTGCTGTTTTCAAGTCATGGATAACCAAACTTCCAGGCACAGTGTAGAATTCACAAAGGATCTGGCAGCGGTTATGATGAAAGGTACACTTTAAGTATAGGGAACATTCAATTCTGTTTAGCAAACATTGAGACAAATCCACTGCATGTGATAACCAGATCCATAGACCCCCATATCCCCATCAGATGCTAAATGTGTATCATTTTGGTCTCTGTTTAATATGTAGGTGGTGGGGTTGGCCAGAGGGAAAGCATAAAAACTTTGGCATGTTCTCTGTAGATCAGTTTCAGTGTAAATCCAATTTGAAAAGCAAATGAGTGACTTTGAGGCTGATCATCGCTGCTACACTAGCTAGGGCAAAAACGTTAACTTTGTAGGATTTTCTCGTGAGCAGTGTTGAGAGCAGAGCATCCAGAGAATAGTGCTGGTACTCCAACTAAGGTTTTTTTTTTACACCAGGTTTTGCAGTATTGAGTAGAGATGAGCGAAGCAGCCAGAAATTTGTTTCGCGAGCTTTGCAAATTTTCGGTTAAAGGTAACCAATCAGCCCAGTAGGGTTTATATGGTTCCCTGAACTGCTGTATACAGCTCCTGCAGCAGCTGCAACACATACCGGCCTCGGCTACAGCAGGAGGTGAATACAAAAAAAAAGGACTTTAATACCCCAGGCGCGTAACAGGCCGCTGCGGGAAAGTAGTTGTCCAGACGGTTCCCTGCCCGTATCTGCCTAGCGGGGTCTACAGCCCTGTACTCAGGACATGACCCAGGACATCTCCCTCACCTTTCAAATCATAGCAGATCCACTTCAGGCTGGGGCTTACATCAGGGGACAGGACTGTGGAGGTAATCCCTTCATAGCTGTAACCCCTCTCTCCCCGGACAGAGAGTGCTGCATGTATGTGTCCACATCTGTCCTGCTCATTCCTTCATGCTCCCTGCAGTCTCTGTCCGCCCTTGTGTTTCCCATCCTCTCCATTACTGTACAGTAACTTATAATATCACATATTCTGCTGTTTCTGAATGTTTGTTTCATTTGTTTTACATGTTATTCAGAATAATAAATCTTTTTTCGGGTGTGGAACCAATTGTCTGGCTTTTTTAATGATTTCTTATGGGAAAATTCTTTTCTAATTGGTTAGATCCTGAGCCCTGGAACATCTGAATATATTTTTTATCCAAGCAGATCGGCCTTACTCACTAAAACCTCCTCACACTTTTGATATAGTGACTGGTGGTTGTTAGATTTAACACAATAAGGATCAGTTACACTTTTTTTTTATTTTTTAGAAACACCTTTAAATATAACACAGGAGATGCTATGTAATAAAACATGATCCACTTGAAATGCACATTACCACGGTTAATGCTGTATTATCTGGTTTGAAAACCTACCAGCTAGATTCACTGACCTTTTGCATTTCAATTGCAACAGATATAATTATTATGCTAAACAGCTTATTTGCACTAGGCATCTTTCATGCTCATTAACTTTGAGAATTACTGGACGAGACTAAAATGTTCCTTAAACCACACATGGTAGTTTCTGGAAATAATATCCAATGACTTTCGTGCACATAGTCACTGGATAATACCATCACATCGATACTGAATAAAAACCCACTGTACACGGCCTAACACCCCCATACAGTGTCCATATATCAGTGATCCCAGCTCTATACCGGTCCTGCAGACAGTTCTCTATCTGGCTCAGCCAAGCACAAAGATTCTGAAGAAAGAACATCTCAGGCTCTGCACTTTTCCTACATTTTACCAAACTTTAGTGCCCCAAACAATACCTTCCTTGGTTCCCTGCCTTGGGTAAGTATGTAAGTGGGTTGGGGAAGAGGAGTTAGAGGATTGGATGGGTAGATCACCCCCTTCACATAAGGTAGATGCCATCAGTAGGTCAATAGTCTCCTCTATTAGTTAGAAGTCCTAGGTAGGAAGGTAAACTCCTATAGGGTAGAAGCCCACAATATGTAATCTGTGTAAGTTATCCACCTCAATTTGGTAGACTCCCCCAATGGGTAGATAGTCTCCCCTATTACCTGTATGTTTCCAGTTGGTAGAACCCCCATTAGATAGATGTCCCCAGTGGTTAGAACCCGTTCCCCATTAGGAAGAGTACATGCTCCCAGTAGGTAAATTACCACTAGGTAGATGCTCCCAGTAGGTAAATTGCCATTGGGTAGATGCCACCAGTAGGTAGGTAAACCTCCCATTAGGTAGAAGCCCCAGTAGGTAGTTAACCACCTCAATTAAACAGTTTTTCCCATTAGGTAGAACCCCTACCCTATAAGATGCCCACAGTAGATAATAGGTAATACACCATTAGGTAGAAGCCTGCAGTAGGTAGATAACACCCCTGCATCCAGTAGATGTCCCCAATCGGTAGAACCCCTCCCCTATTAGTTAGATGCCCTCCAATAGGAGGTTAATTCCCTATTAGGTTTACGATGCCTGTAGATAGGTAGTCCTCTCATTAAGGTAATGACCCCAGTAGATACAATAGGTAACCCTTCACTAAGTTGAAGCCCCCAGTAGGTAGGTAGTGCCCCTATTAGGTAGAAATTCTTAGTAGGTAATTTCCTATTAGACAGCTCCAAAACCAAATAGAAAATATTAAAATCCCATTCATCTCCCTTGTGTTCAGGCTTGGTCTTCTTTCTGCTCTGCTCTTGACCCGCTGACCTGAAGTAGTGCAGGTCTAGTCCTGCAGGTGGCGCACAAAGAAATTACCCCATTGTGGGCTGCTACACTTATGTATTGTACAGGAGCATACATGTACACATCATCACTTATTTTACATTGTAGTAGGTGAATTTGGAAAGATCCAGCTGCCAATCAGGAGCTGCATTGTGCCAGTTACAGCTGTACAAATGATATTATTATTATTATTATTATTATTATTATTATTATTATTATTATTATTATTATTATTTATAAAAGCTGAAGCCTTATTTTTCTAAGCTTATAGTTATAGTCTTTGCATCCACAACTAGGAAATGGGGGCTTACTGAAGATAATTTATACAGTTCTCATTGAACTCTATAATATATCAGTGTGTAATGAGCAGCTAAGCTCTCCTTGGTGATGTAGGCAGAAAGCTGTGCTTTAATTATATGCGGCTGCGGAGGGTAGAGGACTTTAAGCTATGTAACAGTATGGTGCAGTTCTGACTCATATACAAGTAAAAAATTTCTATCTACACCTCTAGATATTTATTAGGAGCACATTGGCTCTGATTTACTAAGATTTTCTGTTTTTAAGTACGTTACACCTCAGGGTTTTAGACAGATTTTTTTGTTTGTTTTTTCTTTAATGTGCCCTAATGTTATATGACTAAACTAAAACTCGACCATCCCACCACACTAGATGTGAATGATTTTTAGAAGGCAAAATATTATTTAGGTTTAGGTTGAATGATGCTTTCAACACTGTTTTGGGTATGGCTGTTTTTTAAAGTTGGTTGAAGACGGTGAAAGGATGGCCAAAAAAAAAAATCTGTGTCAACAAATTTTAAAGAACTGCTATTGTTTGCTAAATAACGACCGGCAATAAATGTCTTGAACGTCAATTTGACGTACCTTATACGTCATAACAGACATCATTCTGTGCATTGTGTGAACTAGCGCTCATTGTTTCATAGACTTCAATGAAAATCACTGAAGACTAGTGATGAGCGAACATCCCGATATTTGGTTCAGATCCCGAACAGGAACAGAAATGATTGGTTTGTGTTCACCGAACATTCGCGAACAAATAACGAACGTACAGTAGAAGAGTACCTTTCGGTCTACGCACATGTGTACATATTATCAGGTTCAAAGTGTAAATTATGCATTTGCATTAATTTGCGTACAGATTGCATATATTTCGGTCTCGATTTACAAAAATACAGATTATATGTCGCAAAGCCTAAATTAGGCAGTGGCGTATGTTTGCAAGTTTTAATCTGTTCAAAAATGATTGTTATAACCAGTACGATCAGCAAACAACTTGTTCGTGATTGGGAAACACAAACAATTAGCCTCATGTTCGTACGAGCATGCAAACATTTACTAACATGTTCGCTCATCACTATTGAAAACTGAAAATAACAGTCGTTATTTTGAGTAAGGCTATGTTCACACAACGTTTTTTTAGCTCCGTTTAAAATGATGTCCATTATTTTGAAGCTAAAATAACAGTTATTTAGCAGACTGGCCTTCCCTTAGTGCAATGACTGGTGTTTGTACATTATTTTAGTTTGGGATTACTAATTGGGCTTTGGATGCGGCTTAATTGAAAAGTCCATTGAATTTAATAGTCAAAACGGAGAAAGAACGGTGAGAAAAGAAAAACTGTGTGTGAACTACCAATAGAAAAACGTCCGCTGTTTGCAAAAGACGCCCAAAAATAATGATCATGTTCATCATTTTGACGTCCGCGGCAAAAACATCTTTTATTCAATACACTGTGTGCATTGGACGTCCGTCTTCTCATTAACTTCAACGCATTGCCATTGCAGTCAGTTAAATCGTGGCAAAAACGGCTGTTATTTTCAATATGAAAATTGGACGCCTTTTCATTAATTTTGAGTGAACATAGCCTATATAACAACAGCTGCAATTTTACCCCCCCAAAAAAAAAAAAGTGTGTGAACATGGCCATAGACCGAACCATCGGGCTCGAGCATACTCGGGTTGCGCTCATCTCTAATGTACGTGTGAAGTAGCTAATTCCTTAAAAATTCTCTTAAAAATTCTCTTTGACATTGCTTCTCTGATATGCAGCTCACTTTCTAATCCCAGCGAATAGATTCGACTATCTCTACAGGCGTAGTGTGAAATATTTAACATAAATGTGTAGCGGTATCCAGAAGGGAGCGTGTCAGACGTCCGCGCACCTCGGCCGCTGCTGCACTGATTGCTAGATCGTCTCTCATGCAGTTAATCAGAAGACGGCATCATTCTTAAGTGACTCCTGAAACGACCAATTTACAGTCTGCTGGAGGGCATAGCTGGAAGACACATGTTTGATTTGATTTCCCATTCAGACCACATACATTGTGACCTTGCCTGATGCATGCGTATAATTTTATCGTCGTGTTTTTCAACACGGGCTGCAACAACAGTAAAATGAATGCACTCACTTAGCACTTAAGGAGAGTAGCAATGGTGTGCATGATATCAAAAGACTCTTGATTTATTAAACATCAAGGGAAAAAAAATTCTGACCGTATTTTACAAAGATAGGTTAATAATTGATGACGGGAAAGCACATTCAGAAAGATTCTTACTTTCAGAAGGGTTTCAGAATCCTGTAAGGCTCAAAAATGTTTAGATTAAAATGGTGAATTTCTGTAAGGCAATGGCACTTGTTCTCAGATAATAAAGTAAATGGGATATTAACCATACAGTGACATTTATACACACGGTGGCCTAAAGTGATATGTAGATAGAGAAGGAAAGTCATGCATATCTCTGATAGACACTAGTGATGAGCGAACATGTTCGTAAATGTTTGTATGTTCATACGAACACGACGCTACTTGTTCGTATTTGCCGATCACAAAAAATTTGTTTGATGATCGGAATGGTTATAACTAGAGATGAGCGAGTCCATCCGAACCCGAACTGTCGGCATTTGATTAGCAGTGGCTGCTGAAGTTGGATGCAGCCCTAAGGCTATGTGGAAATCATGGATATAGACATTGGCTGTATCCATGTTTTCCAGACAACCTTAGAGCTTTATCCAAGTTCAGCAGCCCCAGCTAATCAAATGCTGATCGTTCGGGTTTGGATGGACTCAAACCCGGTTTGCTCATCTCTAGTTATAACGATCATTTTCGAACATATTCGAACATGCGAATGTACACAACAAGTTTCTTCCCACCACTTTGAAAGAGCCAATGACTGTGTGGGGAAGGAAGGGCACATCAGGTAATATAGTAGCCATGTTCACTACTGGCATTACTGGGATTGGCTGTGCGATTAGTGTAAGCACGTATATTACGTATGCAGCACTGAGGTGAATTTTCTAACAGTCTTTCCTGATTCTTGTGCCGTTAAGTAGGGAGAGTGAAACAAGCAGGGACAGCATCTGAGTTTAGTTAGGCAGCAACATTCACAATATTCGCAACATTCGCAACATTCACAATATTGTGGTGGCTAGTAGACTGGGTAGACTGGGTCAGAGCATCTCAAAAACTACAGATCTTGTGGGGTGTTCTCAGTATACAGTGAAAGGAACCAACCAAAAATTTTAAGGTTCATGGGTGTATGATGCTTATGGAAGAACATGGAGAGCAAAGGATAGATCTTCTGGTCCAATCCCCTAGATATAGCCCTAGGGAGTCTGGGAAAACATGGCTACAGCATATGGCCTATGGCTGTATCCATTTTTCCTGGGTTGCATGCAAATTCTTTAGAAAACGGTATTCAAATACTGAATGATTGGACTTGAGCATGCTCCAGTTGTGCTCATCTCTAAAGCCATATTTTCTTGTCAAATTGGAAAGGTGGTGTATTCACCACACTGTCTCGGAGGAAGTGATGCCACCAGGATATACTTAAGTCTCTGGAAACAGTAAGATGCTATGGGTAATTTTTTGCTGGAAAACCTTGGATCCTGGCATTCATGTAGATTTTCATGTAGATTCCATTTTTTATTGTAAGTGGTGATTAAAACTATGTTTTATTTGGACATTTATTGCATCAGCTGGTGGCTAGTTTAGTGTACTGGAATAATGAAGGATCTGCTGTTAAGGTTCTTGTAGTTCTTGAGCGTTTTGGTGGCCCAGTAGGAAATACACAATATTAGGTAGGTGAATGTAATCGTTTGATTCATTAGTGTTAAGATGGATAGATAGATAGATAGATAGATAGATAGATAGATATGCAGAGAATCCACAGCACTCCAGCGTAGTGAAAAAGCTCAACAAGCTGTGTTTATTCAGTCAATTCATAGTGCAACACTCCAAACGCAACATTTCAGTGACGCTCTCTCACCATTTTCAAGGTGACAAAGAGTCACTGAAACGTTGCATTTGGAGTGTTGCACTATGAATTGACTGAATAAACACAGCTTGTTGAGCTTTTTCACTACGCTGGAGTGCTGTGGATTCTCTGCATATACAGTATACTCACTATGATCTTTGGTCTGGATCAAGATCCGCTGGCACCACCAATACAACATTAAAGCAGTGCTGCTTCTTCTCTTTTGATAGATAGATAGATAGATAGATAGATAGATAGATAGATAGATAGATAGATAGATAGATACTGTAGATGTTTAGAGATTTTTTATTTTGAGGTATAGGCAATAATTTTGGCATATTGTTTTCCAGTATATGTGGCAAAAACCTAATTCTCTGGCACTGTGACTTTATTCAAGTCATGTAAAGCAAGTGTCATGAGAACAATGCGATTACCTGGAAGAATCATAAACCTGCGTCACAGCTGTAGCCAATTACAACATCTGGACGTTGTTGGGAGAGCACATGCTTACTCACTTGGCATAGAACAGCCAGCTCAGTTGTTACTCGTTCATTTACAATCCCTGACAAAGAAAGAACCTTTTGAGTGAATATGGATGTCTTCCATAAAAACACTGCACACCTGTTCTGTACTCAAACTGCAGGTGAACCTTTATTATTACAATCCGAAACAACTCACACAGAACAATAAAAGAAAGAAAGCCCCAGCGTACACATCTACAATATAAGTTACTTTGAGTATGGGCACTGCAAGATCATTATATGTTATCATATTAAAATGCATGTCATGTAGCTTCTCCCTATGTCCTGGTTCCTGGTTGAATGCTGGATTTAAAGTTTGGGATAGTTTGTGAACCTAAAATATAGGTACCCACTAACAATTTAAAGGGGATCTCAACTTTGAAGGTACTTCAACTATACAAGGCCTCAGGATTACATGTTTATTGTTGTGAAGTGAGCTGTATATTTCAATGGAACAATTCTGGGAAAACAAGTATAATTTCCCAATGTGATAGGCATATTATTATTGTATTATTATTGTATAATTATTATTATTATTATTATTATTATTATTATTATTAGTAGTAGTAGTAGTAGTAGTAGTGTTATATTTTGCTTATGCCAGTTACATCAGGAGACTGCGTATATACTGACATTACAGGAAGCTTGTTTATGACTCCGCTCTGTTCTCCGTTTTTCAAGGAAAATAATATAGTACTGCTGCATGTGGCCTTCAATCTGCCCTTACCGTAAACACACTTTCTTTTGTATCATTTAACTGTAATTTACAATGTACAACTGCAGTAAGTGGATCTCAGTTTGTACTTATTACATATAGTGAATGTATTTTGCATATATGTTTAGGCTATGTTCCGGGTCACGGAACGGCCGGTCTCAGCCCGGAACATCCCGGCCGATCATCCCGGTGTGCACCTGCATCAGAGCTTACCATAGCACACAGTGAAGCAAGTGGCCGGAGCCGCTCGCTTCACTGTGTGAACTGACAGGGTTTTCTGCGGCCGCAATTCACTGAATTCCGTGCGCAGAAAACTGACATGTCAGTTTTTTCCGGCGTCGCATTGGATCCCGGCCGGAGCGTATACGATGTGTGTACGCTCCGGCCAGGATCCCATTCAAAATAAGGCTATGTTCCACCCCTGAAAACTACGGCCGTAGTTCTGCGGCGAGAACTACGGCCATAGTTTTACGTAGTGTGAACATAGCCTTAAAAAAAACAACACAGCTCTACTTTATAAAATTACAATGTGGGGCAAAACATGGGCAACTGCAGTAAAAGTTTATGGGATTCTAAACGTAGAAAACATAGACAAAAGTCTACCTGAATACAATTTATTAAAAAAAAAACAATAAAAAAAAAAAAAACAGTACTTTCAAAAATAGAATCAATACAATACATTAAAGTGGTATTCTGCTGAGAATTAACTTTCTATATGTTGCTGTCCTGGCGGAGAACATAAAAAACAGCCTGTTCCTACCTCTCTGCACTTCCTTGGCATCCTCCTACGTCACCATCGGCACTAGCTAAACAATCCCGCTCTGACTTCCGAGACAGATCCCGTCTATCAGTGACAACTCACTCAGCCAATTACTGGCCCTGGTGCTGTCTCGTCTCAGTCAGTGATTGGCTGAGTGGGATGTTACTGCCAGACGAGTACATCTCGAAAGTGAAGGTACTGTAGGATCGTTCCACCATGGACAACGGAGAGGTAAGAATAGCCTGTTTGTTATGTTCTGAGCCTGGGCAGCAACTAATTAAAAGTTAATTCTGAGTGGAATAGCCCTATTTGGCATTGCAACTTTTTTGTTTTCCCCCTAAGAAACCAAATCTTGGGCACTCGATAAGACTTAGGCCATGTTCAGACGCTGTATAAACATTTGCTGTGTTTGGCAAAGGCAGTGTTTGAAGTGTCAAACAATGGCCAATGTCTAGTATGGTGTTCACCCAGCCAATACTGCAGTTTCAGCCGGGTGAACATCATTTCATTTTAATTGGAATGCGGGCACATTTGGGTGTGCCAACACTCCAATTAGCCGTAGCACACAATGTTAAAGGGGTACTCCGCCCCGACATATTTTTCAGATATGGCTGGGGAAGGGGTGGTTATGGATGATGGAGGTCACTTAACTCACCGGCTCCAGCGCCGGGTCCCGAATCGCGGCGCCTCATACCCCCGTCCCGCGGCCGCTTCCTGGTCTGAGCTGCCGCACGAGAGGTCACGTCTCAAGGCAGCTCAGACATTCAGCGGCAGTAGCGGGGTCCCGCCTCGACCGCTGAATGGCTGAGCTGCCTTGAGACGTCACGTCTCGTGCGGCAGCACAGACCAGGAAGCGGCTGTGGGACAAGGGTATGGGGCGCTGAAATCCGGGACCTGGTGCTGGAACCGGGGAGGTAAGTGACCTCCGCCATCCATAACCATAGCCATATCTGAAAAATACGGCCGGGCTGGAGTACCCCTTTAAGTACGGCCAAGAGTCGTACTTTACATTGTGTGCACAGGCTATCTTGTGCAGCTGTTGTTTAATAAATAGCGGCCGAACAAAATAAACATGTCAATTTTTTTGTGCGGCCGCAGAGAACCCCATCCGTAGTGTGTACAGTGTGTGTATACACTACAGCCAGGGTTCCATAGGCTGCAATGTGAATGGCCTCTGTCAATTAACAACGGTCGTTGTTGCAACTTGCAATAACGGCCGTTGATTATTGTAAAAAAAAAAAAAAAAACTAGTGTGAACATAGCCATAATTGGTAAAAAAAAAAATACTGTGTTCCTCCATATACATACATTTTTGGAATGTCTGAGGAGTGATCTGCATACAGCTGTATACACTTTAACGGCCCTATTACACGGGCCGATTATTGTGCGAAAAAGCGTTATATCGTTCAAATTTAAACAATAATCGTTTTGTGTAATTGCAGGCAACAATCGAAAAATCGTTCGTATGTCGTTGATCGTTGATTTAGATCTGAACCTAAAATTATTGTTAATCGTTTGCTGTAATTCCACATTTGTTCGCTCAAGTTCCACATTTTATCACTAATCGTTCAGTGTACTGTAATTGTACGTTGCTCATTGTTTTGCTGGGATCAGAAGGAATATACTATCTTAGCAACGATCGCAATAACGATCATAGTAACGATTGTAACTAACGAATATCCTTCTGTGTAATATGGTGAACGATTTCAGGTTGACGATAAACAATCTTGTTTGCAATCGTTAGTCGTTAATCGTTAAAAATCGCTCCGCGTAATAGGACCCTAAGTATAGATAGACAGACAAGGACAAGTGTTGACAATTAGAATACATACTACACATGCCGAAAAACTGAAGCAATATAAACTATACATTAGGTAGCAATAGCTTCCCTAGACTTCCACAGTAAGATGCCCAGTAGAAGAATATAACAGTTGTATCAATAAAGATTACTATTATTTTCCATTGATAAGCTGCTAAAATGACCCATTTTTTGCTGTTCTAGCGAGTGAATAAATGTGGCTCATTAGTTTCTAGAAATTGTGCTTCTGAGGCTGGGCATCAGACTAGTAAAACTTTGGAATAATGAACCCAGCGCTGCCATGTATTAAATTGCTATAGCACAGGCATGCATGACTAACACATTGATTTTAAATTAATTAAAAAGTAAGCAGCCACAGAATTGCTCGGCTCGATATCAGCAGATGGCTACAATTTTCACCCCTAGTTTAAAAGGCATCCTTCAACCGAGATTAAGATCCCCGCGAGGAAGATTCTTCCCTTACGTAATGGACGATTGTCAGTGTGTAGGAGTTTAGCACACTGGCCCAGGCCTTGCGTCCAAGGGCAGTCAATGACATTTCAACCAATTAACGTGTAAGGTTTGTGGGATGAAAAGATGTAATTGAGACGACCAAGGCAGAGAACGTTAAATAATTGCTTGTAACTTTTAGCCATGTAAGACCTAGAACATCTAAAATGTAGGACGCCTGGTAAACGTCAACAGACAAGGGGGCCCTTAACCCAGCCGTAATGGGTTTCGTTAACTTTTTCAGTGCCAAGAAACATAAGTGTCCATTCTGATACGAGAACATTGTAACACTTCGACGTCAGACAATGGAAACCAACAAAACCTATAGGAATTATATTAGAATTGGTATTGACATAAACACAATCCACTAATTTAGTTTTTTTGTTTTTTTTTTTTAAGGGAAACTGTCTAATTATAAATAAATAAACTGAAGGCAGAGCAGGCACTACAGTCTCCCAGGCTCAGCAGACACACAGTCACGTGTGCTAGTTGCAACAGCAGTAAGTTCCGCAATGTGAATTTAGTCCAATAGAAGTAAAGATCAGAGAAAAGATCAGCCGATGACCAGTTCACCGGCGGATCGTTGCGATCATTGGCCGAATTTTGTCGGTTCGGCTATCGCTCCATGTAATAGGGCCCTTATACACAGATCATTGTCAGTTACTAAGTAGGACATTTAACTACTTCTCAATGAGCAGACGTTTACATAAATAAATAACAAGTTATCCTGGAGGGTTTCCTGTAAAAACAAAACAAAAAAAATACATAATTCTACACAACTCCTTCCGCTGCCTACAAATATGACATTTATAATTAGACATATAGTCCAATAGAAGTACAACTGCACTCATCGATATTAGCGAAAGTGATGGTTTATTTTCAGGAAGAGTGATACATACAGTAGCAGGTGCGTCCCACAGAGCCAGCGAGCCAGTTGAAGCGCGCAAGCGCGAAACGTTCTTTGTTCCTTTCTGTGGGACGCACCTGCTACTACTGTATGTATCACCCTTCCTGAAAATAAACCATCACTTTCGCTTATATCGGTGAGTGCAGTTGTACTTCTATTGGACTATATGTCTAATTATAAATGTCTTATTTGTAGGCAGCGGAAGGAGTTGTGTAGAATTATGTATTTTTTTTGTTTTGTTTTTACAGGAAACCCTCCAGGATAACTTGTCATTTATTTATGTAAACGTCTGCTCATTGAGAAGTAGTTAAATGTCCTACTTAGTAACTGACAATGATCTGTGTATAAGGGCCCTATTACATGGAGCGATAGCCGAACTGACAAAATTCGGCCAATGATCGCAACGATCAGCCGGTGAACCGGTCATGATCTTTTCTCTAAGTGCAGACCTAAAATCATCAGCCGCCGACCGTACATCGCTACGTGTAATAGCAATGCGTAGCTGAAAATTAAACAAACAGTTAATACATTACCTGTCCACAATCCCAGTGTTCTCCTGCGTTCTTTATGTGTCCCGGTACTGCACGCTCTGTAGCTTCAGAGTGGCCTGTCAGAGCTGAAAACCCAGAAAGTGGACAGGTAATGTATTAACTGTTTGGGCAAGGGCTGCACGAACATTGCTAACGATGTCCGTGCGGTCCTTACTAAATGATTATCAATCTGTGTAATAGGCTGAATAAACGATTGCTTACAATATTGATCAGGCCTATCTAATAGTACCCTAAGTGTGTGTGTAGAAACATGTCAATCACCGAATAGGAACTCCCACTTGGTTAAGCAGAACCTTGAATAAGTAATGATAAATTCAAACCGGAACTTTTCTCACAAATGTGATATATCAATCTGTTCAACTCCTCCTGCTTTATTACATGATGTTCGTAGATTGAACATCATATACAATGAGCTAGGTTTCCTTTAAGAGTCATGACAAAGCCACTTAAAAGAATAAACATATCTAGTGTTTAGGGGAAGTATACTATGAAAGTGACATTGTGGAGGTTTATTGGGAACTGCTGTTTGTCTTCTGCTCCAGCCAATCAGTATTGCAGAAAGCATTCTCAACCATTCTGATTGGCCAAGTGCTCAATATTATTTTTAGTCTGATCTCAAGCACATTATACTTCCATAATACTCCACAGAGTAATATATTAGGCACACCTATATGTTATATGTTAAACCTTATGGGGGGAGATTTATTAAATAAAGCCCTTCCCCTGTTTACCCAGCCGGATTTTGATCATGCCTCTTAATAAAATTGACGGGATCGGCACTGGTGTAGATTTGTGTCATGATAAATCAGGCGCGAGGTGAGGCCACATCTACTCCCCACCTGGCCGTGTTCTTCACCCCTGCCCACCCATAAGCTAATGGCTGATGTACACCACAGAAAAGGGTACAATCTGCCCCTTTTCCATAGCGTATGCCAGAGGTTTAGGCAGATATATCTACTCCAATATGTGGATCCTTTACATTCACCTGACTTCTCACCTAGCCAGAATCCTGCTCCACACTGATGAGGGGCAACACCCGAAACAGCTGTATGTGGATGGATACCTGGCCTTGGTTTTTCACTTGTAATTAAATTGACCTATATGGCCACTTAATATGGTGGTTTTGGTGGATTCCCTACAGGAGACACCCCTTGGCTGGGTCCTTCCCGGAGGGATATCTGGCTAGTCCTGTGTTCCGAGACTCTTCAAGAGGCTCCACAGGCTCTTCTTTTGCAAATTCATGTTTCCCAGGGGGCAATGCACCTAGGATTTCACTGCATTGAGCACTTTCACTAGCAGCTAGCAATGTTATCATTTGGCTGGTCTCCCTGCGATCAGTGATCTGTTTCTCTTATCTCCCAATAGTGGCACTTGAGATCTGATGTCTACTAACAAATATTTGTAACTAGGATTTGTAACAGGCAACAGGATATATTTCAGCTACAGTTGTTTCTTTAAATCCATTATTCATTCACATTTCATTGATATTCAATACCGAGAGGGCAACAGAGGATGAGATCTTTTCCCATCTTGTATTTAAGGTATGCTGCATTTCTATTCCAGCCAGTAGCCTAATGGACAATTCACTCATCCAGTTTATAGCTGCTGATGGTCGGAATGCAGTGAGGAAGTATTGTACAGCTTTCAAAGTAACATTAGGCAAAGGTCAGCATCACTCAAATTCAGTGCAAAAAGACAGAACATGAGAGCAAGAACAGAAAGTTCCTTCCAGTAAATGACTTCCTTGCAAAATCGACTAGTCATATTCCCTCTGTCACTTTATAGAGCGTAATTCTATTAAAAACATTATAAAATTTAAGACCCATTAATTAAAATTCATTGACATGGGGCGATAGGCAAACAGGGAGTCTGCTATGAGACAAAGCCCTTACTGTTCACTAGAAGCTATCTATATACCACAACAACGAATACAATGACCCCACGATTCCTGACACTGTTCTGGGTAGCAATGTATCTACATCTAATTTGCCGCTTGGTTCGGTTGGCCACTATCACGTGGCACCTCTTCTATTTCAGGTATCATTCAGCAGGTAGAATGGGAGATGTCTTGGATGCAGAATTAAAAAAATATATATATATATATTTTTGTTTATGAAGTAGTTGGTCTGGCAATCACAATTTTTTTTGTTTGTTCTTTGTTACCTTTATTACGTATATATTTCTTATTTGTATTGTTAACTTGTGATCAGGATTTTACATATTCCACAAATTAATATTTGTAAACTGCAGATATACATTGCTATCTATATTATTTCCTGCCTCTGCCTCCTAAGAGTATTGCCTTGGGTTGTTTCATTTCTCCTTTCTAGGCCTATATATATATATATATATATATATATATATATATATACTTAGAAAGAGGAGGTGAAACAACCCCTCCCCCCCCAAAAAGAAAATTATATATTTATTTTTTAAAGGGAACAGCACATTTGTTCTGATTAGGCTCCCAAGGATGCTGAACAGTTCTTGTAGGCCAGTTGTTGGGGGTTGCTGGCTCTGTAGCTTTATATCCTGGTAAAACGATGTTTGTTCCGATGCACATCCGGGTCAGATCTTGTAGACATGCCTCCAAGTTGGAGGTTGCTTGCTTGGTAGCTTTATATCCACCGAGCGCGGGATTAAACAATGTTCTATCAGGCTATAAATCTACCGAGCAAGCAATCCCTGAAGTGATAAGACACCCGTCTACAAGATCTGTGCAGCATCCCTGGGAGCTTAAAGTGTACCTGTCGTTATAACTTTCAAAATCTAAATTAACAGTAGATGTGATATAAAGCAAGTTTGCAATTTACATTCTTTTTTTTTCTTTTTTTTTAGTTTTCAAGGAAAACACAGCACTTCCTGTTTTCTGTCTTTTTTTTTATGAAAAACAGTGAAACAGTCAGAAGACAGGAAGTCCTGTGTATCCCAGGCCATCTGAACACTTACAGAAAGAAGGCAGTCATGTGACTAATGGACACATTGAGCCGTGGCTCTCTGTACTGGTCGGAATTCCTGTGTTTATTCTGTTGGTTTTTTTTTTTTCAACCGGTTAGAAAATCTGCCTTCAGAAGACTGGACCTGGATTTCTGGTAAGTTCAACTTTGTTTTACAGCATGATAACAACAACAAAAAATAAATAAATGTATATTGCAAATTTGCTTTATATCACATCTACTGTTGAGTTAGATTTTGAAAGTTAAAGTATAACGACAGTGACACTTTAATCAGCACAAATGTCATAAGAAAATTATCTACTTTTTCCTCCTTTTGTTTTACATTTATTATTATTTTATGCAAAAGTGCATAAAATCTATGCATCCCCATGTTTTTATTCCATTTTTGCTGGGATGTCATGTGACCAAAAATAATTAATTGTTGATGCTTATAATGTTGACCGTGCAGGATCAGGGATACTATAATTCAATCCAATCATTTTTCTTTTTCTTTTTTTTTACATTTTTTATTTGGAAAATGGAAAAAGGAGGTGCATTTTGTATAAGAGCATGGAATTTTTTTTATACTTTTAATAAAAAAAAACAACTTTTCACAACATTTTTTTATGCCCCTTCCCCCAGTGCTCTAATGTGCAGTCACAGCACTAAGCTAGGCCTAGTAGAGGACATGCTGCCATGGAGACTGATCAGCACCCTGCAAATACATTGCTGGGGGAAAGGGGGATGGGCCACTCCACCACCACTGACAACTGTCAGAATTGTTTCAACCTCAATTGCTATTGATCATTGATCACAGCATCTAAACTGTTACATGACAGGCATCACACTGGGTATGGAGGGGGCTCGGCTCCTTAAATCATAAGTTAGGAAGGGTTTTAAGTTTTTATAGTTAACATATTTTTCAAGAATTTTGGCGACTTTGTTTTTCCTACTAAAAAAACTGTCCCATAGAAGTGAATAGGGCCTGGCCCTGTTTATGGAGCTAGCTGTAAAGCATAGCTTTATATTCTATTTAACAGCCTAGGCAAGATGGCTGCCTACTTAAAGAAGCAGTTCACTTTTTTTTTTTTCGCCCCCCCGGGTAGTCGCTGTCATGTATACTTACAGAAGATGATCGGTGTCCCGTTCCCGTCGGTCAGTTCCCGTCCCGCGGTGCCGTTCAAATTGGGTGCGCGCACTTCCGCCGGCAGCTGCGAGTCCTCTTCTCTGACCAGTGATTATACGCCGGAAGTCACTCGCTTCCATGCATTCGCTATGGAAGCGCGTGACTTCCGGCGTGCAAATTACAAGGCCGAGAAGAGGAGTCACAGCGCCGGCGGAAGTGAGCGCGCGCCCGATTTGAACGGCACCGCGGGACGGGAACGGAGCTACGCCACGGGACACCGATCATCTTCTGTAAGTATACTTGACAGCGGCTACGCGGGGGGCCGAAAAAAAAAAAAGTGAAGTGCTTCTTTAATAATGTGCTAAAATGCTAAAAAGTGCTAAAAATGAAATTATATAAAAACAATTATTAGAAAATGTAGTAAACAGATTAGATGCCAGAAACATGCAAGGAACACAATCACTCCTTACCCCAGACTAGGCACCATTGGTTGGACATAGCAGGGGATCAAGGAAGATTTTTTTTCTTAAGCCAAACCCTCAAAGCTTTGGTCAGGTGTGTTCAAACTTTCACGTTATGTAATAGTAATGGTAATAGGGGTAGATAATCTAACATCAATATTCAAGATTGAACAATTTGAGATTAGAAAGGATAAGATTAGGGTTGAACAAAGTAGGAAAAAAGATCTTGGTTAATCTCGAGTCAAGAAAAAGTGGATACTGAAGATGTTATTAAAAGTGGATGTGACAGAATAGAAACCGAAAAATCCCAGTAATTTCCACCAGTAAGATCCTCCTTCCTTGTATTCTTATTCTTTCTCACATTGCAAGTGAAGAAATACGTCAAGAATTTTTTATACACGTCCTAGGAGATCAAACATTTCTCTTCCTCCTTCTCTTAATCCCCCCTCTCTCTCTCCCTCTCGCTGGCTGCAGAGAAAGCCTCCCCCACTGTTACTGTCTGAAAGAGGAAACAAAGAATTTTAAGCCACACACCTTGGCCAAGCTCTAGCAGACAGAAATTCAAGAGACCAAGAGGAACTTAACTCCTGTGTTCTCTGCTGGATTTCTGCAAGACTGACAGTCTACAGGGTTGTATGATTGCCTCTGAAGCAGACACTGTGGGCAAGTTTATCTGCTGTTTGCTTTTATCATTCGTTTCTTGTTTTAGAGTTAAACTAAAATGTGCAAAACAAGCTGAATAAATACAATGGAAGCAGAAACGGTAACAGCGGCCATACACATTCATACTTGGCACAGCAGGGACAACCCAATGTCACCCAATGTCATCCAATATGGGTCATCAGGGAACCGTCATTATTAGCGTTAAGTGGATCTGTCAAATGTTTGGGTCCAGTGATGTTATTTGAACACTAAGGGGGACATTTATGATGGTTTTGCCCAAGGTGTATACCAGGGAGAAAAGACAGATTCACCCCTTCTCCCTAGCGTACGCCTGCCTTATCCCCAACTCGCCCAATTGGTGGGCAGGGGGGCTCAGCAAAGTGGAGAGGAGGCGTGAACTCTTCCCACGACCCATTTATCAGGATTTACGTCTGCTCGCAACCGTAAATCCTGATCATGATCCAAATCTGTAGATTTGTTGGACCAGGCTCAGGACCGGGCAGGCAGCCGGCTGGATTTACTAAGCATTGTGCGCCTCTTAGTGAATCCGGCTGGAAAAATGGAGGAGTGGCCTAATTTAAGGCCAACATACGAGAACGCCGGTCTTGATAATTCCCCCCTAGGTGTTTGGTTCCCTGTGGCTGGAGAAGTTTGATGCCGCCCAAGGGAGTCCTGGAAACATGAATACAGCCTATGGCTTTTCCTGGCAGCCCTCAGGTTGCATCCAACCTCTGTAACCTCAGAGAATCAAATGGCAAGCGTTCAGGTTCGGATAACGTTGTAGAACCCGATAATTTTGACAGATCTACTAAACACTAGTCGTCAGGCCCTAATCCACATGAGGTTGGTAAACCACTAGGAAAGCTTTGGGAGAAGTTTTGGAGGCACGACAAGGTGGAGAGGAGGCGTGACCTCCTCTTGCACCTCATTTATCATTATTTATGCATGCTTACAGGCGTAAATCATGATCCAGAATCATGATTTTAGAATTAAGTTAAAATCTGTATTCTGAATCACAGTGAATCTTGGATTCTATTGCCTGAAAAAACAACAACAATGGCGGCATCAAAGAAGAAGAAAGCTACGATGCATAACACATACAAAAACGAAAAAAACAAGGCAGGCATGATAGATATTACTACAGCACAGTTCAACTCAAGCACACAAAGGTTCTGCCATCAAGGATTTCACGCAGTCTCAAGCAACATAAGAAAGGTTTAAGGTCTAAACCAGAAATCCCATGGTGTATATTTAATTAATAGGTGGGCCAGCACTTTGAGGGGCCCTTTAATTTTTGATTCGACAAGAATTCCCCGGCGACCCTCAAGGAATACTCACTCTTTCTGTTATGCTAGTCTTTTCTTTATTAGCTATCTCCAAGGGACCATATCGGTCACCTAAAATATTCATTACACACAGTGCAAAAGAAATGTGTGACAAGAGGAATATCCAGTGGCAGAAGACGGACATAAATGGCAGATGTCACTTTATGCTTTACACAATGAAAAAAACTCTTTTGTTCCCTTTGAAAAAATGAAGTGTGAACTCTCTTATGTGAAAAGTGAAAATATACTATTCCAGTTGGTTAATATGACATAGGGTACAAACCACATTATGTGCTGGCGATAAGTGCTACTTTTCTTAATGAGCTTTTCCAGCAAAAATCTTTTTATTTCAAATCAACTGGTTTTGGAAAGTTATATAGATTTGTAATTTACTTCTAATTAAAAAATCTAAAGTCTTCCCATACTTATCACCTGCTGTATGTCCTGCAGGAAATGTTGTTTTCTTTTCAGCCTGACACAGCCCTCTTTGCCGCCACCTCTGTCCGACATAGGAACTGTCCAGCGTAGGAAAGGTTTTCTAGCGGATTTGCTGCTGCTCTGGACTGTTCCTGTCTCAGACAGAGGTGTCAGAAGAGCACGGTGTCAGACTGGAAAGAAAACAATGTTTCCTGCAGGACATATAGCAACTGATAAGTACTGGAAGACTTGCCATTTTTAAATAGAAGTAAATTACAAATCTATATAACCAGTTGATTTGGAAGAAAAAGTTTTTCGATGGATAACCTTTAATAGAAAAAAAAAAAACTTAGCATAGAGGCTTCATAAATATTCATTGCACCTGAAAGACAACTGTTTCAATGCGATTACAACAAAAAAATGTTAGTGGAGCATCATATATAAAGATGGATTGACAATTGCTCTCGGTGTTCTAGAATATATTTCTCTTCGCGCAGGTAAAATTCACAAATTCCAGTCATACTGGCTTAAACAAGGTGATGAAAGTTTCTAAAGTTATTCATAAAGCTCCTTGAAATATTCTTCTAGAATTTCTATCTGTATGAAGAAGCTTGCTTGTTCCAACATCCAAGGCCTAGGATAAGTACACACACAACCACAATTGTGAATGGTTTAATACTCAAGGCTTTTTTTAAGGGTATTTGTATGTATGTGTGTATATATACCTCTACCAACTACCTCCTCAGTACTTCCTATGATAGCAGCACTGACCCCCTCAGCAATGATCCCTTTAGCACCTATTCTAATAGCAGCATTGAACCTCAGCACCTCTTCCAGTGCCAGAAGTGACCCCTAAGCACCTCCTATAGCAACACTGACCCCACAGTGCTTCTTTCAATACCAACACTGAACTCCCTAAGCACTTTTCCAGTGGCAGCTCCACACCACAATCTGTTGTAGAACAGGAGCCTCTGCAAAGGGAATATTTAAATGTGTACAAGTGAAATGGACAGAGTTTATTTCAGAATACAGTATATTACCTAGACAGGAGAGAAGACACTGGAGAGGAAGGAAGAGGGACAGGAACTCTTTTCACCTCAGCAGCTTCTCTGCATTCTCCATTCTTAACTACAGAAAGTCATCCAAGGACCTATAATGATGTCATTACAGGTCCTTTACCCATTCTAAACTCACAAACTGCCCTTGTAATGCAAGGCTAGTGTTATCAGTGTAGTCTCGTTGGAGTATTTGATGTGTACCGATGTCCGCACAGGAAGGGACAATGAGCCTTCCTAGACAGAGACCATCACAGTTTGGGTGCCCTCTAAAAAGAGTATCTATCATTTTTTAAAGGTCTGGTCAGAAGTTTTGATCCAGTCTGAGGGTAGTATTACATGGGCCGATGAAAGCCCGATAGTAACTGTAAATGAGTGCCGATCTGCTAGATCGGCGCTCGTTTACTAGGCCTATTACACAGCCGATTATCGTTTAACAAGGGCTGCAGGGACTTTGTTACCGATGTCCTTGCAGCCCTTGCTTAACTTTATACATTACCTGTCCAGGCTGCAGGGCTCCTCTTCCGGTCTTCACCCCAGGTCCTGCGCACTCCATCGTCAGAACGGCCTGTCTCAGCAGAAAGGACGCTCAGCCAATCACTGGCCGTGGCAGTCCCGGCCAGTGATTGGCTGAGGGGCCTGTCAGCTCAGACAGGCTGCTCTGAAGCTGGAGTGGGTGGTACCCGGGAAGAAGACCGCAAGAGGAGCCCTGCAGCCTGGACAGGTAATGTATATCGTCAGTCGCCAGCCGCGTACCGCTACTACACGTAGCGGTGCCCAGTCAGGGCCCAACAATTATAGGTTCAAACCTATATCACTGATCAGCCAATGATCGTTGTCATCGGCTGATCGCTGTATTTATTACACGGAGCGATAATTTGCCGAATCGGGCCGATTGGGCCAATTATCAGTCCGTGTAATAGTACCCTGAAACTCCAACTGATCATTGAACTGAATGGAAAGAGAACTGAGAACTGAGCCTGTTCATTTTCACTAAACACTTCTCCGCTCTCCTCGGAAAGCCAAGTGCAGTATGTACGAATTTATAGAAAGATTTTGTACCTAGCACATCCCACTCTCGGAGTCAAGTAGTTCTCAGATGAGCACTTCTACCTGTTTGTTTTAGCAATCCTAGTGGGATCAAAAGGTTTGACATGACATCTGGGAAGGTTTTTTTTAAATGATAGTTGCGCTGAAACTCTATGAGATAATCACAATGCAAACCAGTACAGTATAGTTATTATTAGTGATCAGTCTCTATAGTTTATGTTTAAATAAAATAAAAAATTTTTAAATTGACCATATTATTGTTTGATGGGGTCCCTTTATGTCACTTACATTGACATATTCTCCAAAGGGATTTACCCTCCGTCACATGAGAGTACGCCGTATCAAAGGTTGTATACCATGTAATCATAAATGGGGCTTATAGCTTTAAACTAAGGTCAAAAAGAGGAAAGAAAAGCAGTCAGCCTGTTTCTGTTTATCATCAATGGTCTCATGCTACGACCTGGTGACTTGTTTATAGATTTTTTATCGACTTTTATTGTTTTCTGCTTTCCTCATAAAAGTGTCACCTTCATTGTGACTTCTGTGACGGATGTCCCTATGATTTCAGAGAAATGACTCCACCGGGAGATCCTGCAATATTTTACAACTAATTTACTGTATCCAACAGGCAAAATCTCTTTTCTTTCATGGGCTTGCTGTCAGTAAATAAGCACCTACTGAGCATAATATCAAATATTTACACCTACTTGAATATATATATATATATATATATATATATATATATATATATATATTGATAAGTCATAACATGAAAACCCTTAAGATATTAGTAACAGGTCCTGTAACTTGTGGAGGTGGGACCTCCGTGGATTATACCTGTTTAGGATTGAAATCTGGGCCATTTGGATGTAAAGTGAACTCTTTGGGGGACGTTTATTAAAGGGGTAGTGCGGAGCTAAACATTTATTCACAAAACAACACACATAACAAAGGTATACAACTTTGTAAGGTACTGTATGTTATGTATATGAATGGTCCCCTTCCCCGTGTTCCCCCCCACCCCAAAAGTCTGGTGCATTATACTCACCGCATTCGTGTCGACCCCTGACCGCCATCTTGTGACAATGACGACATCTTTGGGAGGCCGGCCAAGCCGCTCCAGCCGTCCCTCATGCCGGCTCCCCTCTGCCGCATCATCAGCTGCTCAGCCACGATTGGCTGAGCATAACTGTGCCAACTCACAAGATGGCGGCCGGGGGTCGACACGAATGCGGTGAGTATAATGCACCACACTTCTGAGGTGGGGGGAACACAGGGAAGGGGGCCATTCACATACATAACATACATTACAAAGTTTTTTAACTTTGTAATGTGTGTTATTTTGTGAATAAATGTTTAGCTCTGCACTACCCCTTTAAGTCCGGCGTTTTCTGCACCAGACTTAAAAATGTCCCCGCAGCTCCGGCACTACGGAGATTTATGTAGAGGCGGACTGCCTCTACATTAATCCCGTGCACGCCGGTGTGCACGGCAGGAAACATACTCCAGCTGAGAGCTGGAGTAGGTTTCCTAACTTTATTTCCGCCAAGAAAATGCTGAAAGTTATTTCCGAAATTTATTTATATTTGTAATTTACATCAATTAAAAAATTGTACTATCAGCTGCTGTATGTCCTGCAGGAAGTGGTGTATTCTTTTTCAGTCTAAGACAGTACTCTCTGCTGCCACCTCTGTCCATGTCATGAACTGTCCAGAGCAGTAGCAAATCCCTATAGAAAACCTCTTCTGCTCTCCAGACTGGAAAGAATGCACCACTTCCTGCAGGACTTACAGCAGCTGATAAGTAGTATAAGATTTACAGATCTCAGACACTCTGGGCACCAGTTAATTTGAAAGATTTTTTTTTTTCTCTTTTGCTGAAGTACTCCTTTAGGTCTTGTTCATTTTTCACGCCAACGTATCCAATCCGTGCGTAGCCTCATACGTAGTGTGCATTGTGCAGCCGTAAGTGTATACTTTGTATTGTACGCAGCAAACTCAAAAATACTGCCGTATATTCGCGGTTCACACTACGACCGGAAATATACGCAGTGTGAACATAGCCTTAAGGTGGGTGAAACTTGTAACACCCACCTGAATGTCAGGATCCAATGTTTCAATATTGGATGTCAGTGTGAACAGCAATTGGAGTTCCTGTCACAATTCATATAATTCCACTATGCTCATTAGTACTTGTGGATTCCACTCACAATAGCATTCATATATCTGTATCTGGCCCACACTCTTAAATACTTTACATGTACCAGAGATTGACTCACAGTTTTATTTTCTTTATTTTCCTTTATTTGATAAAGTTTTTGGTCCATCACAGTCACTGCTGGGGCTTTCAACCTATTGCATTAAATTGGAGTGACGTTCTTTCCATTTGCCATGCCATGTTTTGGAGGCAGGGTCCCCCTTACTTATGTGTGATGACCCCAAAATGTTGCACAGCCGATAGCAAGAATATCACTCCGATTGAATGCAACAAGCTATTTGTGGTGTAGTAGCTTTTCTTGGAAATCAGACAAGATGGACTAGCTTTGACTTGTGCATTAATAACCCTAGATTGCTGTCTAAACATCACTATTTGGTCTTTGTCTTAGGGTCCTATTACACAGGCGACTTCGTGACTATGGCCCGATCATTTTAGTAAAGGAGCACAGTGCAGCTCGTTAGCGATGTCCATGCAGCCAGTGCCCAAATACCTGATACCTTACCTCTTCCGGTCTTCTCTCCTGTGCTCTGCAGGTTCCCAGTCCTGTGATTGGCTGAGCGCCCTGTCAGCTGACAAGCTGCTCAGATGCTGCAGCTGCCTGGATCCTGAAGACCACGAGCGGGGAGAGGTAAGGTATCATGTGTTTGGGCAATCATCAGCCGTTGGCCACGCATCGGCATCTGACAATTTTACCTTAAACCAACAATCAGCCAATGATCGCTTCATCGGCTGATCATTGTCTCTATCATGGAGCGATAATCGGCCGGATTGGCCCAATTCAGCTGATTATTGCTCCGTGTAATAGGGCCCTTAGTTGCCCCAAATGTTACTCCTGCTAATAGCAATACAATAATAAAAGCCTGATAGTATAATATAGGATAGTATATAGTGATAGTATAGGATGCCTGTCCTCATATTTGGCCACTATAGAGGATGCATCCTAGATGGATTCACAGTCTACTTATTGCTCTGACCCTTTTTTGACTTTATTTTTTGCTTCTTAGCTTTACCAAGTTGTTAATGGACTGGATGTTTTGATGCCTTCGGGGAGCTCTCTGTAACCACACCCGACCATTTTAGGCCTCATATATAATGTAGGTCAAATGTATTAAGACTAATGCACATAAAACACTGTATACGCACCCACCCCTTCAGCCAATCAGAAGGCAGGGTAGAAATGATATCAATATTCTAATGGAATGTAAAGTACAACTTTCCTCTCTTTCCGCATTGTCTTACACACATCCAGGCCCTGCTCAGCCTATGGCTGGAGTGTGCAGCCGTAGAAAGGACACTGTTCCCATAGTATATTTTGACAGAAAGATGAAATTATATTTTCTATTTGTATTATTTTATTGATGAAGACAATCTCATCTACATACTGTGTTTTATAGTCATTTCTTTCCTCTCTTGTCTCTAGGGGTATAATGCTTACTTCCAGAATAAGCCAGCATAACATCATTTATTTTGATCTTCTTACGAATTTTAGCACCTGAAACTCTAATTCACGTAAAATTCATAGCTATGTTATAAAAAAAAAAAAAAAGCCGCCTCTGCTAAATTATCAAACACACATTCATTAAAAGGGGCAGAGCAATCTCCAAAGTGACCAAGCCAGGGGATATATAATCCACTTCTCCCCCCTGAATAGGGGTTAGCGAATTTACAGTAGAAGCGAAGAGAAGCGCTCCGTTAGGATCGTCCAGCAGATTCTCATATTGTGGGCTTTGAAGTCTGTTCTGCTGGACTCCGGGTGCTGGGAAAAGCCGGATCCAGTCTTGGGAAACTGAAAAGTTTCTCAGGACTGGATCCAGCTTTTCCCGCCACCTGGGGAGGAGCAGCAAGAAGCGGTGCAGACTTCAAAGCCAGCAATCTGACAAGCTGATGGCCAATCCTAACAAAGCACTCCGCTTCTACTGTTAATTCGCTCATTCCTATATCTGAAGTTCTGCATAAAAAGTTATTAAATGGAAATTCATACAGTACATTTAACTATACTAAATGGAACAGTTTATCAGACCTTACAGCATTATGAACCCTCAGTTGTAGCAACCAACCACTTTTGCAAATACAATATAGACATGAATTAAGACCCCACTAAATGGTTCCCTAAGCCACCACCCACTCTATTTATCTCTCATTCCAGCCCTGAATATTGAAATGGAACTATTACTATATGCATTAAGTATGTTGTGAAATAATATACTGTAATTAGGCAATATTGATATACAGACACTGGGAAGGACATTTATGAAGGGTCCGGCAGTAGCGTACACAACGGATAAGGCATAGATTTGCCTTCTTTTTTTCCTGGCATATGCCTGCCATATCCCCCGCTTGCCCAATAGATGGGCATGGGGAGTTGGGGGGTGGGCGCGGCAAGGAGGGAGGGACCTCATTTGGAAGCAGGTGTAGATTTGGTAGGTCGGGCCAAGGTTTGGGCATGCCTCTTAGTGAATTTGGCCAAGGAGAAGGGGCGGGAGTATGTAAATTTGTATAAAAATCTTATTCACGTAATAAATGCTTCAATACACCAATGAAGGATTTGTTATACAGAGGTTATTGCTGTTTTTATGTATAGTCTGTGACTGTTTTGGCCTTTGAGTGACTGCACTGTCATGTGAACAATGTAGGTGACGTCATCATAACAGGTCTGGCAGGAAACACCAGAGAGACTGCAGTATTACAAGTGATTTTTTTTTAGGTTAGTCCAGCTTGTGGACAATGTTTCAAAAATCCTAGAGCTCTGGGCTCACCGACTAAGAAGTCTGTGTTTCCACCTATGGCTATAAATCTATGGCTCGATAACTGGAGGGCTGAAAACCAACAGGAAATGCTAGGAGTACCCCAATGACATTCCCATGCACTCGGCACAGGACACATCAGCCAATCAGAGGTCTCAGTGATCATGAACAAGGTGAAGACCACTAAAAGCAGTTTAGTGACTAAAGTGACTATGGTACTGGTCTGGGAGAAAGTGGAGGGGTGAGTATGGCTTCTTTGTATGTTTCAAACCCTGGTCAACTTTTTCAAAGACGCCAAAACCCCATTTAATGAATCAACGTAATAAATGCATTCTGTGCCAGGTCCTTCACCATATATTATTTACAAAGGGGAAAAATAAATATATTTAAAATTCAGGAGTCATCAGGAACATTGCAAGATTAAAGCCCTGATTTATCAACCTGCGTAAAACAGAAACTGGTGTAAACTGCTTGTAGCAACCAATCACAGCTCAGCTTTCATTTTATAAGAGCTGAATACTAAGCTGTGATTGGTTGCTACAGGTTGGTAAATCGGGGCCATAATGTCTCCTGCATTGCACCTGAGGACTGATGATGATAGGTTAATATGGCAAAGTACTGTATGTCAGGTGGGTGCAGTTGACAGGGCACTGTTTTAGCTGACGGTTACTTTAATCCCTCTCTTTAATATGCACAGTCAATCAGAGCAGATGTACAATTTGCTGTTAGACAGTAGTGACTGGTTAGGGAATAAGCGGTCCTGTGAGCTCAGAGCTCAGCTCTTGCTGAGAAGCAGTGCAATGGAGTTCTCTACCTTACAAACATATGAATTTATAAGAAAATTTAATGGGTCATGAAAAGCCAGTAATAAAAGAGGATTTGTAGTGTTAAGCCACTCTTATTGCAGGTATTATATAGGATCTGGCAAAAAAAAAAAAAAAGTTTATTGAATTGATTCAATAAACTTTAAAGGGATATTGTGGCAAAAAAAAAAAAAGAAGAAAGAAACATGCATTATGTTAAATTAAACTCACATTGACTTGATAATCCCCTAATGTGCCTGCTTTAATCTGACAATCTCTTGCCCTTGATTATAGCCCACTGGGCATTCACTAGGTTGGGTCCCTAATGCTCAGCTCAGTTGCAGTCTCCTGATCTTTCCCATTAGTACTGGCAGTTGGTTTTCCATTTCACATGCAAGCTAGAGGGATTATGGGAAAGTGTCTGATCTGCACGGCAACAGCAGGGTAATGATTTACTGTTACTAAATATGCCAAGGTGAATTATACCATGCTATACTTAAAAGTAGTGGTGGATAAAGTATATAGGTACATCTGGTTAAGCACACTAACAGTTGTGAGTTAAGATTACGTACAAAAATGGGACAGGGATGACTATTAGGTACAGTAACAGAGGTGACTATAGTTACGGTAAAGGCTGATAGGGTAGACTATCAGGTACAGCAACAGGGGACAGAGATGACTATTAGAGCGACAGGGGGCAAGGGAGACTATTAGATACAGTAACGGGGCAGGAATGATTGTTAGGTACAGAAACATGTGACAGTAATGACTATTAGTTACAGCAACAGGGGACAGGGATGACTATTAGTTACAGTAACAGGAGACATGGGTAACTATTAGGTACAACAACAGAGGATTAGAGGCGATGATTAGATGCAGCAACAGGGGGCAGGGACGGTGATCAAATCTAATCAAGATTAAATATAGGAGAGCTGCCAGAAGCCAGACCTTTCTGTCATTAGTCCTGTTATTCTCACTGTAATGATGGACCAAACGCTGCAATCCTCAGCAGCAGAGTGCTGCTTAGTTGATTACCACGTCCTGTCCCAGTCCATTGCCGTGTGATTTTGCATGGCAGTTTAACTTATTCACAAACATGTATGTGGGTTTGCACTAACAAGCAACAACCCCAGACATACATGCATGTGAACTTGTGTCAAAGTGTTAAAGTGACATTTTAGTTCATTATATCTTTAATAAATGATCTTCTCTCTTAATATTCCCTGTGAACTGCAGAGAAGGACACATGTAATGCTGTAAAACTGTTGTTCATGATTTAGATCAGTTTTTAGTTGGAAGATGTTCAATTTTCTTTTCATTTGTAAGGGTCAGAGCTTACAGACTGAAATCTATGTTGTTCTACCTTTACATCACTGTCAAAGACCAATTACCTAAATAAGGGACGGTTTAGTCTACTGGACCAAGGAAAATTACATTTTAATGGCAACACTTACATCCTAAAAGAACTGTAAATTTATGACAACTTTTTTGACAAGATTTTTTTTCCTTTTCTTATATAACAGGATATACTGGGGATCCTATAAATGTAACTAACTCTATATAAAACTTCTTATAGTGAATTAATAATTGGGAAATATGAACTATACAAGTGACATTTTGAGTAGTAGCACTTGTTACCGGCATTGATCTATCAGCCTGTCCAATACCATCGGGATTTCATACAAGGTAGGACCCAAGGTAGAATATATTCGAAAACGCATCCCCAATGGAATAATACTGTACCTCATCAATAAACACAGGTATAGAATAGCAACCTTTCTTACGGGACTATTCTGACCAAAACTCTCTTTTAATTATCCAACATCATCTATGTACTTTGTTCTTCTTATCTGTATTCCACTCATTGTTGGGTGGAGCTTCCCCATGTTGTTCCTTACCCCTTTTGTCTATGACCTCAACAATTAGGGATGTTTTGCCATTTAACAAACAGCAGACAGGAACTCCTCATTTGGTGCAGAAGACAACACACAGGAAAGTGACTGCAGTCTTCCAACAGTACATGCTCCTTAAAGGATAACGCTCAGTTTGCGACCACAAAAAGGTCGCTCCCAAAAAATCCTGTAGATGGGCGAACCGCTTCTGACACGAGTCATGGTATAGAACTCTCAGAAGCGCAGTAGACTGCATTATAAGTGTTTTACAATGAAGTCTATGTCACTTCAAGGAGTTCCATACCATGACTCGTGTCAGAAGTAGACGGCAGGATTTCTTTGGAGGTCCTGAAATAGGAGGTATCCTTTAAAACACTCTATGGACAAAAGTATTATGACACATTTATTACTCAAATAAGTGGTCTGGATAGGGGACAAGTAAGGTTAAATAGGAAAACCCCCTAAAGGGAAGGTTTTTGTACACTTTTGTGAATTAGGCATCATCATGAAAGAACACAAAAAAACAAAAAATCACTTATCCCCGATCGACAAAAGAGATACGTGTGTCAGATTGCCTGAGGGAACTCCTGAATTCTTGAAAATGGGGATGTAAATGTTGGTCTTGAACATTGTGGCAAGGCATACACACAGCAACTTTATTTATTGTCCATGGTCCATGAACACCAAACATTCTCCTATGTCAATATCCTTACCAACCAAACCTTCTCCTATGTCACTATCCTTACCTACCAAACATTTTCCTATGTCACTATCCTTACCTACCAAACCTTCTCCTATGTCAATATCCTTACCCACCAAATCTTCTCCTATGTCTCTATCCTTACCTACCAAACCTTCTCCTATATCACTAACCTTACCTACCAAACCTTCCCCTATGTCACTATCCTTACCTACCAAACATTCTCCTATGTCAATATCCTTACGAACCAAACCTTCTCCTATGTCACTACCCTTACCCACCAAACCTTTTCCTATGTCACTATACTTATCTACCAAACCTTCTCGTATGTCACTATCCTTACCTACCAAACCTTCTCCTATGTCACTATCCATACCCACCAAACCTTCTCCTATGTCAATATCCTTACCCACCAAACCATACCCTATGTCACTAACTTTTGATTTCTGTGTGTCTTAAAGAGAAGATTTTCCCACATATTATTTGCAAGGACAAAAAAAATTGAAAGGCCACAAACCCTTGCGATGTCATAGAGTTAATGGTATAATTCAAATCGGGGAAAATTTGCTCGAAAATAATTTAAGAATGGATAAAATCTGCAGTTGCTGGATCATAAAAGTTTTCTTATTACTGTACTAAAAACTCCTCCAGTGTGCACAGGCCTTTTCTAAGCCTTAAGGATCAAATAACCTTGACTTAAAAGAAGC